>NW_017176693.1:626914-719562 GCF_001652005.2 Ceratina calcarata | reverse complement strand
ACTCCATACGTCCATGTTTTTCACGTGTTAATATTGTCAGTTGAATATCCTTCAAGATTTATTAATAGCCTGCGGCTATTCCAAACAGTCACTTCCTCGCAGTCAAGCTTTTAAACTATAATCTGGTAGATTTAATGTTAATTATTCACTTGATAAGATAAAATATGAGATAAACGAAGTACGTATATGTGTAGAATCTATTTCATAAATTTTCTATTCCACTTAAATGTATTATTTAAATCTGTTATCTTGGAAAGCCCGCCATAAGGGATTAATCGCCAGGTTTCACTGTACTATTTAATTCGAGCTTTTTTAAAACGCGAAGGTTGCGATACGATCATGAAACAAAGAGGCGAATGCGTTTTGCCGCATAACGTTCGATCGCATCGATTGTCGCGTCACGCCCCATTGCGAACGCAAAACCCTTTCATTCCAAATCTGAGTATAATCTTTGTTCAATTAGCTGTATTCATTAACATCATTTCTATGCATCGTACGAAACCGTTTTACTTTACCACGTTACCGTATGCGCCTCGTGTCTCGCAGTTTCATTATCCCGTCGTCGCTCTCACGGAATTCCGCTCGCGGGAACAGAATTCGCGGTGAGATTAACGGCAGCCTGTCGCTGTGTTTCAACCGCTTTCCTTTCTGAAATGAGGATCGTCCCGCGAAGCTTTCCTCACTTAATATTCGCTTTACATTTTTCACGGTACACTCGACTTTCGCGTCAAACTGATTACAAATTTAATAATCTCAATTTGTTAATTCTACAGTCTTTTCGTCATTTAGTTCATTAGAAAATATAAAAGGTATAACAAATCTTTGACACGGGTTAATTAAAAAAGAAACCCGGTGATGAAAGAGGGAGGATTGAAAGGAAATTGCCGGCCAATTTGTCTCGAGGTTTAATCGGTCACCCTGGTTTACCCATGCAGTGGCGCGAGGCTTTGTTCTGTTCACGAGAATAGTCGCGAACAGTAAAGCAAGCGCGGCACGCGAGGCGATGGAATGAAAAGCGCATTCTTCCTCGGTTAGGAAGAACGCGTTTCTTGCTGATGCTCTGGGGTTAACGCGGCGAGGAGCCCGCGTTAAAAGCGGCGCGCGGTTTCTTGGCTTCTCGTTTTCTTTCCCCGGGACTCCGTTTCAATGCCGCAGTAAAATTTTATGCGCGCACGCGATACGTTTTCCACGGCAATCGAGTCGAGGGTTCGCGAATCTCGCGGCACGTTGACGATCAAACGACTCGTGACAAGCCTCCGCGAAATATTCCATCGATTCTCACGTTTGTTCGATAAATAATTGTTAAACAGATTTTGTACATTCAGGGACAATTTACATTGGCAGTAAGTATAAAGAATCTTTGCCATGTTCGGAAATATATAAAATATTAAATAAATTAGTGTCTATTACAATTTTTTGTATGATCCAATAAATGTGTATTTAGAATGCATTTTCTTAGCCCATTTTCATCATAAGGAAATATGAAAAGTAACTCCCTTATCATCATATTATTTCTACCGTCCGGATTTGCCTTTGCGTTATAATTTCTTGGATAATGTCATCACTTAAAAATAGTTAAGACACACTTCGCCTGGTAAAATTTGAAATATCTTTATTTAAATCTCCAACACCTACAATTTATATATTTTAGGTAAATCATTTTTTTCTTCCTACTCGAATTCACATTTGTCACTTTGATTATTATCAACATTATCACTTTCAGATTCTATGTCAATAACTCGTCTCCGTTTCAGTGATCTAATTTCTCCTTCACTATAATCAGAATTACTGCTTTCATTTCTAATAACACTTTTGACTTTTAGTATCTACCTAGTGGAAAGTACGTCACGCTCAATTCTCTTGTAAGAAGAAACAACAGAATTAAGCGTATATATACGTTAATGATGTAAATGGGTTAACTAACACCATGAATATCTTATTTTGCTTCTTCTTCTTTCTTATTATACTTTTCATGTGCACTCAGCTTTATCATAAAATTAGTCTGTTGTTAATACATTTCTGGGTGTATGAACATTCTAATTCGATATCAGTCTTTTTTTTTCTACATTGTATGATAGATTTTGCACATGCAGTTTACAATAAAAAAAGAACTGTTTGCATTTATAATGAGTTTAATAGGAATAGTAAAATGTTTTTGGTGAAAAGGTGAGCGAATGAGATAGGATAACTGTAAACCAAGTCCATTTCTGGGCCATAAGGCTGAAATGATATATGTTTTATTTATAAAAATCTAGCTTGAATGTTTTGGACAGAAATTTTGTTCACACTTCGATACCTCGATAAATAAATGATGTAACGGAACAGGTAAACAAGGAAGTACATTAAACTCTGAAACCATACGACACGAATTAGCTCGGTCAATATTTTTTAATATATAACCGTGTCTCGAACATGTCAGCTATCCTTGAGTAGTTGGGAGTTGGGAGTCTTTGAATGTCTGCCTTGAAATAATTATACATCGGAAAGAAGTTTATTGAAACTTTACGAGGATAACAATTAAATAAACAATTAATTAAACAATTCTCTTGTATTAGAGGACGAATTTCTTTATTAATACATGATTTACAATAAATAATAAAGATGGATTAGGAATAACATAAAAAATAAATTTTGATTTGTTAATATTAAACCTACCGACAGTTTTTGTACACTGCTTCACTATAATGCATTTACATTTTTTACATTTGAATGGGATTTAGTACAGATAGTGGTACTTTAGTTTGGTAGATAATAATTTATCAATTTAAAACCCATCGGAATTTATCAACTATTATAAAAACTCTATTCAATTTTGTTATTTAACTTTGTTAAGCAATGGATGAGAATTAATTTATACTTTATATAATGCATTGTAGTTGCTAATGACTTTTGTAGCTGATGCAACCTTAAAAATTCAATAATAAGAATAATAATCAATTAACTTTTCTTTTAAATGATTACACAGCCTATACCTATGAAGGAAAGAAGGTAAAAGGTGAATGGGAAGGAAATTTCAATTTGGTGTCACGGAATTGAAAGGGTGGGAAAAATCGCTTACCGGTCTGTCCTTTGCCCAAGGTCTTTTCGAGTCGATAGGGGCCAACATACTGATGGGTCTCCTGGGTGTTGGACCCGACGGGGCTCTCCTTGCCCTGCATCGCCGAGCCACCTTCCTCTTGGTCCGCCAGGTTGGCTAGATTATCTCAAAGAAACTTGGTCGCCGGCAAAGCCGAGCACCACCTTTCTTGTTCCTCTGTCCAGGCAACCGAGTCGTCGGCTGCTCCTCCCTCCCTGCCAGCCCTCTGTATCCTCTTCCGGTATTTCTGTTCCCGTCTCGCGGATCTGTCCGTCGGTGCACTCCTAAACGGAGCCTCGTCTCGCATTCTCGTTCGCGAACGGCATAGGGGCCACGGGGATCGAAGAGAAGAGGTGGTCCCTCTCCCCGGTAATCGGAAAGGGCGCGAATCACCTGAAACCTTCGAGCTGGGCACCTTGGCACACCGCACGCCACTCTCGCACATGTAATTGCTTAAGCACTGTCACTCGCGGGACCGGGCCTTCGTCTTCTGCGGCTGCCTCTTGCGGACCCTTCTCATGGTTAATTCACGGGGCAAGTCCGTACTCGGGCGAGCGCGGCATCGGGCTCTCACGTGAACGCGGCGCGGATACCACCGCCGGCTCCGTCGGAAACCGAGTCGCTCCTCCTCGACGGAGCCGCGTTCGGCGCCATTGCGACTCCACGAACGCAGCAGCAGGCGACACGAACGCCTGTCCGAGCCACCCTCCCGCGCCGGTCACCCTCTCGCCCCGCCGACCACTTTTATCTCTCTTATTACTATTCTCTAAACGGCTCTCTTAAACGCGCCGTCCTTTTGTCCTTCCCGACGACGACGGCGACGACGGCGACGACGACGACCTACGACTGCCCCTCCGCCCTGCGCACCCTGTGCACCACCACTACCTTTCTCTTAGTCACTGTATCCAACAACAATCGCCTCGACGAATTCACTCGACGCGTTCGCACTTCAGCCACTACGTTCTTCCTCACCGATTTCGAGTTCCCTTCGTCTCCGAATTTCTTTTCGTTCGAGATTCGGCCCTGTCGTTCGCGGATCACGGAGCTGACGACGAACCGCGGCGCTCCCAGTTCGATTACGTGTTACACGTACTGGATCAGAGGGGGTAGTTTGCGCGCGCACCTCCACACCCTCCGTCCACCCTCCGTCCCAACCCCCTACACAGCTGCTAGCGAAGGATTTAAAACAACGACGCCGAACAAGGGTATTTAACTCTGACGCGTTCAATCGAAAGTTTTTTTTCTCAGTCCAGTACGATAATCGAAAATAGAAATAGGAGATCATGTTAATATACTAGCGTTTATGTTCACTGTACAATTACGTAATTAAAATATTAAAGTATACTTGGATTTATAATGTTTTCATTTTTACTTACTTCATTTAATTTATAATGTCTTGCATTTATATGTCTCCGTTCACTGTTATTTATTCACATACAGTGCCCTCCACTTGAACAGCCTCGGGTAAAAAGTGACTTATATAAAAAACATTCTGATTTACTAGTTAGATCCGCTTGGATCATAAATTAGTAGATAACGTTAGTTTATATTGATGTACGCACTTGGAAAATACGTTGTTGCTGGGAATACAACAGGATCCTGGCTTCCACGTGAATAGCCTCAAGTGTTTAGTCACAGTTAGTTGATGCTTTGAGACAGGACAGAGGAGAAATATTTCCAACAATATTTCATCATTTTACATAATCTAAATTACGTATTTATGTTATTTTATTCATATTACACACAGTTTCCTACAAAAAAATAATATTGTCTGTCTGATGCTGTCCAAGTGTACAGCACTGTACACTGGATGATCATCTATTATTTTGTTATACACGTTGCATGTGTTGCAATTCGACCAAACAGTTTTTGTTAGCAGCGTAAACGAGGGTGCGTTTTCGTCGGTACTTTAGGGCGGCTACTTGTGGTTTACGTCTGGGGTGAAATTTGGATCGATGCCCGATCCTTTCAATCGTGTTTTTCATTCATCTGGAAAGCCAAGGTACATTTCTCTTTAATCACGTAATCAACGAGAAGAAACTCGACGATATCGAGTGACTCAACACTCTCGTCTTAAACGAAATTCAACCAGGAAGCGTCTCTATTTACCAGACTGATTCTAGAAACTGATTTTCACTAATCGTGAGATCTCATAGAATTTAATTTACGCGAGACTCAGTTCTGAAGATAATCTGCAGACTCTGATGCAAAATAAGACAGATTAAATAAATGGACTGCTATATAGCAATTCCCTTGATCATTTTCGATATTATATTAAATACATTTCCATTGTGCATATCAATTTTTCTATGAACGCGTCAAATCCGCCTGTTAATAGGATTGAATCTAACAGATTGATTCCAAGCGGGTAGGTCCGAATGTTGGCATGTAAATTACCGGGGTAAGGAGGAGAAGGTAACCGGAGGTAAATTCCGAAGTTACATCGACGCGATGAATAATTCAAAATGGAATCAGACAGGTTAAGCCAGACAGCTTGGCCAGTCGGATGCTCGTTAATCATTTACCTGATTAATTATTAACGGTTAGCGCGTATCGTCGCGAGTTTCGGCCCTTAGCCACTCAAATATTCAGACACTGCGTGTCCCTGATATTCTAATCATTGCCGAACTTCAATCTTACAGTTACCGGCGATTCTTGCAATTTTTTAGTCCTATCGAATTCTTATTATCCTATAGGATTTTCTGATGAACCGATGTTATAGCGAAACTCTTTGAAGCTTATGTTTATCATAGATGATACAGCGAAGAAACGTGGGAGTTCTATTTAAGATCGGTGATTACAGGAACGCGAGAACGTCGAAGGTTCGTTAACGAGAGGCTATTAAACGCGGTTAAACTCCGCGCGAGAGGATGTTGGGTAGATAGAGGATGGAAAAGAAAAGAGAGGAGCGTTTAACGCTGGCAGTTTTCTGCGAGAGAGACGCGCGTATAAATATGCAAGGAAAATTACCCTGAGCGTTGCGCCGGGTCTCGGAGCGAGCGAGGACACCCCGTTGGAAGGGAAGGGGGTTACGAATGCAATATAGATCGGGGCCTGGACGGGACGAGGAGGACGGAACGGTGACGGAAAGAGACGGAGGACAGTCGGATGGCACAAAGAGGAGGGTGCAGACCGAGGATCGATAGGTATATAGAGGCAGATAGGGACACAGGAAGCGGCTGACACCGGAAAGCTCCTGAGGGACGGCTTCTTCTTACGAGCCACACGGCTCTGACTTGACCGACAACCTGTTCCCTACCCCCGACACTTTGTTCTTTTCCCACCTCGACGTATCTTCAAATCCCTCGCCCGAGGGTCGATTCATATTTTTATCGATCCCGCCAGAATCGTCGTGATCGTAAAAAAAGTTTTACGTCCGCGATAACGCGAGTCGTATTGCAAGACAGCTGGATCGAGTAAAATTAGGATCTCTCATTTTTAAACATTTGTATTAGACAGTTTTGATAAAATTAATTCCACACTGCGAAAATATATCTTATCTAAATTTTAATAAATGGATAAATTCTGAATGAATCTCGTCGCGTTTGAATTTATTGCTGTGTAACTGATCCAATCGCGGTTTATAGATTTAAAAAATTTCAATGCGTCGATGTATTTGCCGTCGTGTTTTGTTTCCTGGGCAGAGGGACAAAGCGAGCAGTCGAATCGAAAAGACGAGCTGGCGTTCGGTGCAGCTCGTGAATTCAATAAATGTCTCTTCCCACCGATTCCGCTCTTCGGTGATAACGCGAAAACCTATTCGGAACGGGTTTAACATTCTTTCTGACAGAATCGGCGGTGGGAGAAGGGGTCAATTAACGACCGCTCAAACGGAATAGGAAATTCGTCGACGTGCACGCATGTCGCGTATATCTACAGTTAATTGTACGTAAATTAATGGCCCCTGGGCTTTGATCTCCCACGACTCCCTCGAGGAGGGAGAGAACAACAATCAGAGTTTCCTCTGTCCTGTTTTCCTCTTTCTCTTAATTCACGTTTCTATCTGTGTTCCTTGATTGCTGCCAGATTCGATTTCATACGTCTTAAAGTACTCGCAAACGTTTGTCAAAATATCTACTAAATGTTCTATTGAAAATTTCATCTCAATTAAAAGCACAGTAAACTGTTAGATTGGCAAGAAAATAATTTCGGTTTTCAAAACGTAAACCAAGTCCTATTCTTTAATCGATCAGGCTAGAATTATAATAAATACATATAAAAAATTTTCATTTGTCCTCTGTTTATCAAAAAATCTGGAAAATATCCTATTGAGAATTAAATCTCAATTAAAAACATAACAAATCATTTGTACTTTCAATAAAATTATTCAATTTTCAAATAGAAAGAATTTATACATGATAATATAAACAATTGTCAAGTACAATTTTCATTTGTTCATTCATGCTCTTTCATTTGACTATATGAACTGAAATGTTCATGTAACAAATGCAAGAAGCATTGTCTAATCCGGATAAGATTAATGCTGTAGATTTTTCTGCGGCGTTAATTTGACGCATAAATTGTGACTCAAGGGGAACCGAGATCGAGCGTCCGGGTCATTAAATCTCTGGGGTTTAAAGGTCGATGCACCCCGCGGACTGTTCGCGCCCCTACCCGATGATCGGGTTCCTATACCTGTTTCCTGTCTAGGTGCTGTCCGACTACCGTTCGTGTTTACATTATTCGCTCATTGAAATCGCTGTCCGCGGCATTCGTTCCCGTGTAGAACTCGTTTGCTCCGCGAGAGCAGCTTCCAATTGCTCATCAAAGCTCTGATATACTCTACGTAGTGGTAGTCGTTTATTTCATGCCTTTCGGCCTTTAAAAGGGTGGTATTACAACATTTGCTGATAGTACATTTACAATATACTTATATGTATTCTAATATGTATATACAATGGTTGTTTCTACATAATGTAGTAATATTTAATTAGTTACATGTGATTAGTGGCCTGTGGATTTTTATGCAAAATAAAATATTTATAGTAAAAGTTTCTTTTATCATTTAAATATTGCAATATACAGTTAAGAGCTAATACAGAAAATAGCTTTGGTTCATCTCTCATTCAGATATTCTTTATTCCGAGGTTTGTTATTCGGCTGGGTAAAATTGTTCCGAGAGCGGCAGCGATTTTTCTTACGAAGGGGGCCGCGGCGCAACGTGTTGCACCCTAACCCTAGCGCACTCGTGTCCTCCCTATCGAGCAAGTTGCACACGGTGGGACGAGTAAACAAAGTTGGAAGTTGGCACTTCGCCTAGGCCTATTCACCGCGGCCGCAGACACAACCGGAAACCGAATGCAGTCTGAAGGCTGAAGCATCCTGCAGCCACCCGACTCCTCGGGAACGCGCATTGTTGTTTACCCGGTGAAATATACAGCCCCCCTTGCGCCGCCGTCTGCGCCAATTTAATAACGCGCTCGATTCCACCTAACGATTCGTCTCGCTCGGTTGTTAACCCCTTAATCCACTGCCTGCTTTCTGTTTATCTCAACCGTTACTTCCTATAGCATTTTCGCATCTTATTTTCATTCACGTTATTACAATTACTCTTTGCAACTTACGTCTTTGCAATTACTCTTTAGTACTTAAACGTTTGTTTTAAAATGTACCTCAAAAGACAGTACACTTAAGGTAGCTCGTTATTTGGGTAACGTATATTTTAAAATAAGAATATGAAGTGAAAATTTCATTTCCTCATTCATAGATTTTAATGATATATTAAAAAAAGGTGGCCTATTCACCGCGGCCGCAGACACAACCGGAAACCGAATGCAGTCTGAAGGCTGAAGCATCCTGCAGCCACCCGACTCCTCGGGAACGCGCATTGTTGTTTACCCGGTGAAATATACAGCCCCCCTTGCGCCGCCGTCTGCGCCAATTTAATAACGCGCTCGATTCCACCTAACGATTCGTCTCGCTCGGTTGTTAACCCCTTAATCCACTGCCTGCTTTCTGTTTATCTCAACCGTTACTTCCTATAGCATTTTCGCATCTTATTTTCATTCACGTTATTACAATTACTCTTTGCAACTTACGTCTTTGCAATTACTCTTTAGTACTTAAACGTTTGTTTTAAAATGTACCTCAAAAGACAGTACACTTAAGGTAGCTCGTTATTTGGGTAACGTATATTTTAATATAAGAATATGAAGTGAAAATTTCATTTCCTCATTCATAGATTTTAATGATATATTAAAAAAAGGTATAAAGAAAATAAAATAAACGACTTTTTATTTACGACTGGGGTGATGATTGAGTGATAAAATGAGTGTATTATTCATTGGCTTTAATCATTATTATACAACATAAAAGTGACGTGTTACAACCATAGTTTTAACAGTTATGCAAAGAGTCTTACTCGAGTACATAATTAAATCTGAAGGAATTGTTCGCTTCCTGTACCGTGTTCCTTATTATTATGCTTTATCCAAATCTCGTTCTCTGAAAACTCCTGCCGCTGAGTTTCCAAGAGTTCCTTCCGGCAGATTGATTCTCCCGGAGCGGTGATAAAATTTCGCTGGGCGATGACTGCCGAATATCTCGCAACTTCCACGATCAAACTCGAAAAACTTGTTTCGTATCCTGTTTGCATAATTCCTTGAGCGTAGTAGTACGCGCTCCGACTACGTTCGGCAACTCGTTCCCCTCGCCCGTGCCACCGAAAGATCGCTATCTATTTCCTCGATCCAATTACAAACTGGAACTTTGTTTAATAGGGTCTACCAGTTTGTTAAATTATTTTACCAAAATGTATCAGAAATATCATGAATGAAAATTGCTGTAGAATTTTACCAGGATACTCTTTATCAATTTATTAAATGATTTTATTCGTATAGAAATGTTTCAGGAAAACCACGAGTGAAAAATGCTGCGAAGTTTTAATCATATTTACGGAAGTGTTTGAAACAAGTGATAAATAGAAAACACAGTTTAATTAGCAGTGAGTTCAGTAAGAAATATGAGAATTCATTCGAGCCTGGAGCATTTTTCATCGGAGCCGAACCGAACATCGGGTGAAACTATATTTTATGAGTCAGCCTCGTCTAAGTTCATGCGAAAGTTTTTAAGTGGGGATGGTAATATGTAAAAGGGAGGCGTAAAGTGTTAACACAGGCCAGAACAGCATCAGACACTTGAAAACACCCCTCTGTGGACGGTCTTCTTTTTTCCTCCCGCCTCCTCACCGGCAGGCGTTCGTTTTCTTCAAACTCTTTGATGCTCTCATCGGTTTTTTGCTTGTCCATCCAGTTTTACCCCTGTCCGCCGCATCCTCGGTCGTTTCGTTGCCTCACGTTTTTCCTAATATCCCGATCAAACGGACTTTCAAAGGTCAGAAAAGTCTTCAAAGAACCTCTTTCATAATAATTATTATAATCCCCGATTCTTCTCTTTAAGGCTGCTTTTCGCATTTCAACTTTTCCTTGAAAGGACTCAGCTAGCTAGGACCAAACTGAAATCCTCAGAATTGTTCCTGCAGCACTTAATTATAATGGAGTCTGAAACATGGGAAACGCCGAGGAGGAATTTTTGTTGTATTCGAATTTTTGTCGAATTTGTCTGGACGTCAGAGCAGGACTATATGAAACGGTAGGAATTGTAATTGGCGTCGCAGGTGACATTTGTGGTCGAATGAAATAGAAACGCGGTAACGGTGGCGGGTGGTGGGTTTTGATTTATGCAGTTGTAAATGCGATCTCCATTAAACGTGTATCCCATACACAACGGTGGTAAATCAGGAGGGTCCGTTCCCGTGGGACAGAATGCAGGGCTCCTTTAAGTAGTAACTTCGACACGGTATATTGCCACGAGGACTTCGGAAATAAATTACAGTGATTTCGAACAACGGAACTTCAGCCGCGTCTCTTTTTTTCTCTTCTCGACGGATTAACGCGAGATCGGAAATTATGCGGATTACCAAGAAAAATTCTCTCACGCTCGAGGGAAAGAGCTTTTAAAGGAAAATTGATCAGCGAGCTTTCGTTCAAATTATTAGTCTGTGGATTTTAGAACAGTTTTAGATAGCATAAAACGCGTCTATTTAATGACATCATAAAGGCTTTTTGTATTAAATTTCTAGACTGTTTACGTATTCACATAGAAATATTTAAGATATAACGTCGAAAATAAAATGCAAATTGCGATTCTTTATATCACGAATTTTATAGTCAGTAATTGGTGGTACAACCGAAGAGGAAATTTTAAATATTCAGGAGGTACACACGAGCTTAATTACGTTTTGGCCTAACATATCTTGCTATAACTTATTCCTCAGGTTTAAATTTGTTTATTTTACTGGGTAATTAAAATGGAAGCTTTTAAAGGAAACTCGATTAGCGAGCCTCCGTTTAAATTTTTATTTTCAGTTCAGATTTTTATGATTAAACAGTTTTAGATAGTATAAAACACATCGATTTAAGTGAATACCATGAAGATGTAGTCATGCGGATTTATCTCAGAAACTTAAAGTTGTAAAAATTATTTTACAATATAATATATAGTTTTATCTGGATCCTACATCGAAAAGATTGGGGCATAATCAAAAATACGTGTGGATACTTAAAGTCGATTTTCTCTAAAACAAAGCCTCATATAAAAAAAATTTATTCTACATTTTCATTTAATTGTTTTATATAGAATCATCACCCTTTCAACTGTACCATCAGTCAGTCTGTATAAACGTCGTCAGTTTAATAATGTAGTAAATTCCCCCGGGTTTGACTTGAAACATATTCCTACAAAACGATTTATTTCTAATCAATTCTGGGTGGCAGATTCCTTCGAAGTCGACAAGTTGTGTAATCACAATCTGTTGCATCGGGTTACACGCGTACAGGAACGAAGGGTGGTTAAAAAGAAGGAAGGCAAACGCATGGAATGAGCAGAGAGGGCGAGGCACGTATGTAGATTTTCAACGCGGTCGGCGCACGCGTGCGCGATTACGCGTATCCCTGACAAATAACCGAACACAGCCATTCTGGCGTCCCCTGCGAGTACCTGCTAGGGATCGTTTCGACGGAGACGTAGCACCGTGACGAACGCTACAGAAAGGGATAGAGAGAGAAAGACAGAGGACAGAATGAGTGAGAGAGAGAGAGAGAGAGAAACGGAAGGACCGTAAGAAGGGTGTACTACCCCTTGCAAGAGCCGAGTCTTACCGCGTTAATTGCAAGTACTTCCCTCGGGGTACCGCAACGGGTATACAGAGTTCCACCCACCTTGCAGGTTCCACCCTATATCCAGTGGGGTTTAAGGGTACGCCGGGATGATTCGCGCACCCCTTTTTCCCTTTTCATGCTCACCCGGATCCTTTCATTCCTCGCCGACTCGCCCGGTGGTTAAAATATTAGGATTTCCCCGAGGTCTCGTGCGCGTTCCCGTGGTGACTCGTCGCCAACGCCCGACGCACGCTCCGAGCCCGATTCCGCTCTCTCGAAAACTCTCCTCACTCCTTGACGCCCTCGTTCGAAGCCGGCCAACGACGATTCGAATCAAAGCCGAATATCTCTTTCTCTCCGTGTGCTCGAGTCGTGCACTCGTAACCACCCTCTCAAACGTGCATTCTAATTCCTTTGGGTGCTCGGGACACGATTCGAGCGAGGACGATTCCTGATAGAGATTTTATATCGCATAGAGAATTATTATGACAGTTTCTTTGATTCGAAGTACAATTTTAGTAAAATTTCTGATTTTCAAGTCGAACCAAGTGCCGTGAAAATTATTGACATTTTCGAGTAGCTTTAGGCTTGATTTATAAGTATTGGATTCGCAGATTTTGGTTTTAGTTTCGGTGCAGTTCAATTCCGGTTTTGTTTTTCATAGCTCTGTTGCACGACTCGACTACACATTTAAAATGTTATATTTTACATAAATTGTCCGATAAAAGTGGCTCATGTATAACTGAACAAAACCTATCTTGGTCAAAGAAATTATGTTTCATTCTGTCCTAAAAAACAGAACCAACTTATTTGCCTTATTTTGCCTATTTAATATTAGCCTTGAACAAAATTTCTAAAATTTTGTACAGTGTTTTATTAATATAGTATATAGCAACTGATAAAATTTCAATGCTTTGTCATTGCTTTTAAGTAAGGGTTAATACAATCATAATGGGAACCGCATGACTTTAAAATCGTGTAAAAAAAGTACAGTCTAAAAGGAGGATTGGGTGTACACTAATTGATAATTAGAAATAATGACAAACCATTATGGGTCTTCGATGGTGCTTTCGATCTGAATTCATTCGACACGTTCACAGCTCGTCGACGGTATAAATGAACCTGTAAACCTGATTTATATCGAGATTCATTATTATTAAAGACTTGATACTGACGAGCTGTGAACGAGCGAACAATTCGTACACATACTAGTAGACAGTAGGGAATAATTACATTCCGTCGTGTGCATTGGTTCTCCGCTTGTTTCATACTCGGCTCGCCCCCGTCACGTGCGTGCATAAACGGACCTTTACGCGGTCTCTTCTCAAGACGCGGATGGGATAAGCGAGAGAAAGAAGAAGGGGATGCGAGATACCGGAATGTAGAACGTACTAAATTACTTCCATCTCGAGTGCTCGCGTTCTTCTTCCGTGCAGTTGCGGCTTGTTACGCCCACGCGCCTCTCATTACATGAATTATCTACGGTTTCAACAATCACCGATACCCAGGTATCGTTCCCTAATTAACACACTGCAGATTTGTTCCATTTAGTGTTAGTAGAGAATTAATCAGGAAATTCTCTCTTCCATTCAATGATTGCAAGCTTCTTGTTGCCTTACATTTTCTGTACATTCAATTTTTTTTATAAACTTATCATCAATAATTTTAAATATTGAAATATTCATCTAGCTTTCAATATGCTATGTAGTATTATACACCAGACGCAGTATTTACCATTTTTGCACATTCTATCTTTCTCTAAATTCATTATCAATTAGTTTTGTAAAAAATTCTCCCGGTTGAGTACGATGGGGTACTCGATTACATGAACACAATCGAATAGAGAAGAGATTGCTAAATGTTGATCTACGCCGATTGAAGTTAAGCGCTGAAAGTATATCCATTCGAAACGAATTTTACACGAATGTGCACTTAACGGTGCACAATAGACACCCCGGTGACTAAGCCACATTTCCGGGGTACGAGAGAAATCTATTCTTCGGTCGCGTGCACCCGCCATACCATCGACACCGCGTGATTAATGAAAGGTAAAGATCCTCGGGGTCTGTGACCTATGATTTCCAGGCGGAAAGATCAGACGAGTTTTTAACCGTTTCTCTTGCATCCGTTGCTCGGCCAAAGCCAGATGATTGCAAGCCTTGTGCTCGATTTACCGTCCTTCATATCAGTCTAGTCTAGATATTGGACTTCGATCCACAGTTGTCATTAAGAATTGCACATTTTATTTTCTGATACGTGCTTCTGCATACAGGATTAAAATCAATACGTTTTACTTTTACGGAACAGCAATTCAAAACGGAAATATTGAATTCATACTCTAGTGGAATTAGAATTATATTGTTCTTGTTAGTAGAAATTAATCGAATAGAGAAGAGATTGCTAAATGTTGATCTACGCCGATTGAAGTTAAGCGCTGAAAGTATATCCATTCGAAACGAATTTTACACGAATGTGCACTTAACGGTGCACAATAGACACCCCGGTGACTAAGCCACATTTCCGGGGTACGAGAGAAATCTATTCTTCGGTCGCGTGCACCCGCCATACCATCGACACCGCGTGATTAATGAAAGGTAAAGATCCTCGGGGTCTGTGACCTATGATTTCCAGGCGGAAAGATCAGACGAGTTTTTAACCGTTTCTCTTGCATCCGTTGCTCGGCCAAAGCCAGATGATTGCAAGCCTTGTGCTCGATTTACCGTCCTTCATATCAGTCTAGTCTAGATATTGGACTTCGATCCACAGTTGTCATTAAGAATTGCACATTTTATTTTCTGATACGTGCTTCTGCATACAGGATTAAAATCAATACGTTTTACTTTTACGGAACAGCAATTCAAAACGGAAATATTGAATTCATACTCTAGTGGAATTAGAATTATATTGTTCTTGTTAGTAGAAATGTTGCTGATACAAATATTGTTTTAAAAATATTGCTGGTAAAAATATGGTTTTAAAAATAATATTAATATGTAATTAGCATTCGACGCGTTTCAAATTGGATTCTATCGCGGTCCGCGCGGCGCGACGTTTCGTGAAAGCCTTCCCAGCCGAACGATTCCCTTTTCCCAGCGGAACTGTTAAACCGCCGATACGATTTGACGGCTGTCAACCGATTTTCCTGAATACCAGATGCGATCGCGGCGCACCGCGTCGGTCCCGAGTCAGGCGGAGCTAGGTCGTTCGCCTAAAATCAATATCTACATATTTTATAGCTCGTAGGAAACCAGAGTCTTCGATAAACGCGTTCAAATATTCTTCCAAGTATTCGATCGTCAAGTCGTGAACACTTTCGAGACTTCATTCACGCAGCTGTTGTGTCATTTATTAGTAAAGTAGATATGATGAGGTAATAGTCGAAGAAGTTCTATCGAGCTATGTTTTACATTTTCACTTGTCTTCCTGTAGATATATTCTAAGTAATTAATCGCACCCGCTTAGTCTTCTCTTTTACTTTATGGGGTGGACCATAATTAAATGTCATTTCTATTGTGATTAACTAAATTTCGTTTTTAAGTTTTAGATCAACACGTAATTTCTTTCTTTAATTTTTTTTAACCAGCATCTCGAGTTTTAGCTAGACTATTAAATTCCAAATAATGTGTTGCAACACCTCATATGTGAAATTGTATTTTTCAACCCTCCAATTTATGTAGGTTTTTATGGGAAAATGAAATCTAGACTGAGATTCCTTTTAAAATGCACATTATATGTATTTTATAAATCCGGAGTATGGTTCTTAATCGTAATCTTAAA
Organism: Ceratina calcarata; assembly: GCF_001652005.2. NCBI lineage: Eukaryota > Metazoa > Arthropoda > Insecta > Hymenoptera > Apidae > Ceratina > Ceratina calcarata. The sequence continues at coordinate 703,551 of NW_017176693.1, read as the reverse complement.
CCTGCTTAAATTAAATTCTGTACATAGAAAATTTTTGACAGGTTTATCATAATAATAGAAGTCAACATTTATGAAACTAATCTCAATTCATTATTGTTCATAGCAATTTTTGATTTATGGAGTTGCAACCGAAAAGTGGGGCGATGGATAGATTTAGAAAAGTAGTAACACGAGCGTGCTTACGTTAGTGACACATTCGGGTCTTGGCTCGTTATAACGTGTTATGATAGCTGTTCATGTTCTTGTAGAGAATTAGCCCTGATAGGGTATCAGTGCCACGTTGGAAGAATGTACGTGACAGTAACTGTCCTAGGTCGACGTCACTTTTGAACTCGGTCAACCATTCCGAAATGAGAAAAACAGGCGGTTTCAATTTTCATCTGCGAGCCTCGGTGTCCTAGCTGGCAAGTCCTAAACGACATGCATTGTTGCATTTGCGGAACGGTGAATTGTTCTTGGGGGAAACAAACGGTTCGTTTCGTCGATTAGCCCGGTCCCCTCGGATCACCGACGCGTTCCCCATTTACAGGGAAAGAGGGATCGATCGGTATAGACGAATGATTCATTCAGTAAGTAGAATGATGCGAGCGTTGCCTGTGAACAACCAAGAGGGTCCCTTTTGTGCTCGCGTCCGAGCCGAATTCTATTTGTCAACAGCTTTTAGTCCAGCGCGGATCAAAACGGCTTGTCATCGTTTTATTAGATGAAATATAGATTACGTCTAACTAACTTTAATAACAAAATGATTACTATACTTGGCAAAGTGTCTTTGGGTAAATATAACACATATACGGTAAGTACTGCACTTTCAATATAATACATGAAACAATAAATTGTTATCATATCCTTGCTCAGTACCGCATGCTATAGAAACGTTTCACTAAGTCTAATAGATAAGATAATAAATTGAGAAGATGGAGGAAATTATAAAAATAATAAAATGTAATAATAGAGTTCCCGGATATTAAAGATTGTACGAAGGTGCTATCGATTCAGAGAGAAAGAAAGTAAGAAACGGTAGATTGGTTTAAGATCAATAAGTAGACTGCAGACTTATGAAAGGATTGGATGTACATGAAATATAAGAAAATGTATGTACTGTTCTTTTCAAAACAAATCTTAGCCTGTAGGATTAATCTTAAACGTGAACGAAAATTACTATTATAATGTGTTATAACGAAAAAACCCGAATTCTAATCTATTCATTGTCCTACTTCTCAGTTGCAACTCCATATATTAAAAATTGCTATATACAGTAACGAATTGAAATTAGTTTAGGGTTTAAGATTACAATTATTAATACAGACTGCGGATTTATGAAATGCATAAAATATAAAGAATGCATGTAATATGCATTTAAAAAAAAATCTGAATCTAGATTTCATTCCCCCATAAAAATCTGCAGTCTATGATGAATTAAAGGATTGAAGGATGCGAAAAGAGTTTGCGGATAATAACAATTGTAACGATTGTACGAAGTTTCTATCGATTCAGCGAAAAAGAAAGCGGAGAAACGGTAGTCGGCGCATAGGTAGAATAGCCCGCAGGTGAACCGTCGCGTGAATAGCGAGCCGAATAGAAGCCACGGTCGTTCCTCCGGCAATCTCTGGATCCTTTCACTTTTTAACCCGGTTTTCATTGTCGAGCCGCGGGCGCAGCCGGTGCGGCGCGGCGGCAGGTCGTTGCTGTCACGGCTGGCCCGAACCGCTCCCGGTAATTAACGCTACACCTCTCTCACCAGCAGCGTTTGCTTTCTTTCTCGCGGGAACGCCTCGACAATGCGTCTCCCCGTGAAAATTTCGCGGCCAATTTTTCACGGGTCGCGCCACGCGAGACTGCCGGATGCAAAGAGAAAAGCAGCGCGATTGCCACTCGACGATTTTTTTCCTCCTTTCTTTTTGCGTTACTCGAGATGATTAATGAGTAAAAAAAACCAGTTGCAGTCGCTAATTGCCGAGAGTGGCGATCAGACGTTGTTTTTATCAGTGTACCAGACTATCAGCGCATCCTCTGCGTATTAGGACACCACTGGTTCAGTGTTCGGAAGATTTATCTCCTCCTTAATTGGAATCTGTATATGCGACGAATGTTGTATCTTTATTGAGGAAAATGCATAGAAGTTCTTTCAAATATTGGAAAAATCGAATCTATATATTCAACGAGTTTTGCAGATATCTGCCTTAAAAAGATAAAAAAGCGGTATCCTATTTTATTCTTTATCACAATTAGAGCAAATTTCCACACAAATCATCTGAATTTAATCATTCTCTAGCTTAAGCGGAATTTCCTCGACCTTTTCTCGTTTTCCGACCACTGCGCGCCAGTTGCATAGCGTTGGCTTATCCTATGACGATGATGAAATGGGATGAATATTTAGGTCCCGCATCGAACGTGTTAACTTGTACCTACAAATCCTTGACGCTCCTTCGCGAATTCCTTACTTCCCAGTTCTCGTTCCTTTCTATGCCGTCGCGTGGGTGTGTCCTTATGTCGGCTCCACGATTCCTTCGGAGGACTGCACTAGAAAACGGCAAAGCACCGAGCCGACTGAGAGAGAGAGGCCAATTCTGTTGTTTATCCGCGGCTTTCCCCACTCATGGCAAGTGTTTTCACCGCTTTGGTCTTTGCTCGGTGTAGTGCCGGTCGAAGCATCGTCGAGTCAACGTGTCGTGGCTCGAATCTTGTTTAGTATATCTCCGGTGCTCTTATCTGTCCGAAGAGCTTCAATCATGTCACGGGTCGCGAGCTTCTCCGTAATTTGTTTCCTCGCGACAATCCTAATCGCGATCGCACATGCGAAGCCGACTATATACAAAAGAAACCACGACAATGTGTTCGAGCCAGGTAAGTTCTACTCCAAGTCTCCCTAATTCGAGGGAATTGTTCAATTCTCGATTAATCAAGTTTAAGGTAACGTTACTTAAACTCGTTACAACTTCTAATTATATTGATGTACGCCTTTGGGATTCGCAGTAGCTACTTACAATTTAATACAGTTTCAATTAGAAACATGGAGAAGAGAGAAATTGACTTGGTTCATTAAAATTTCATCTCACTAATTAAATCCATCTCTTATTCCTTTTTATTTCTAAAAGGGAATGCAAGGGTATTTGTTTTTCGTTCATTCACCGCGAGTTTTTAGCTCAAAGCATATTTATCTCGAAAACGGTCTGTCTGGTTGAAGAATTTTCCCATTTTTGAAGCTTTTTCTCTTTTCTCATGTTGGATACGTCGTGATAAAAACGCATCACATTTATTTGCATAGACACGATCTCTCTTTGTCCAAGGATTTTTATACTATTTGTGGGAAACATTGTTTAATGAATTGCAGATTTTATTCGGTTCGAATTTCTCTTGTTAATGCGAGGGCTTCCTGTTAGTTCAATTAAATGAATACCCAAGCGTGTCAGGAATTTCGGTTTCGCAGTTATGTTTGCATTTTAATAGAAATTCTGAAAATTACAAGAGAATTCGTTAAAAATCGAAAGTTTCGGTTTCTCTTCCTGCGATCTACACAGAGATCCAGGTCTTGGTCGTGTGCGAACATCTTGAAAAACTTTCACCTCGATGTTACGTTACCTCGTGCCCTTTTATTGGCTATAAATATCTTTTTTATTTTTGCGTTTGAATCGCGTTACATATGCTTGCACAGCTCGCGTCTTACGTGAATCTTGGCAAACAGGTGTCACCTATGATCTAACATGGGATGACTAATTCCTGCTGACTAGCTGGTTTACCTTATTAGTCAAACCGAGACCAACGAGGTGGATCACTGATACGCTAAGAACTTTTATGTAATGTAATATTAAAAAATGAAATCAACATACGAATTTCTTTTAGTAGTGTATAGTAGTATGTCTTTATTTCCCTTTCACGGGTTTTCTTTGGACTCCCACTCTTTCTACAAACTTTCTGTACGAATTTCTTTTATATTTTAAGTATTTATTTATTTATTTAAACCAGATAATCATAATGTAACCCGCGTTTAAAACCAATTATAATGTATCCCAAAAAAATTTCAATAACCAATACTTCATAGATCTGCATTATAGAAACAATATATTGAACCCGTGTGTATATATTTAATTATTAGGAGCGAGTAGTTTGGGAGAATAAAAATTGAGTGTTAATTGTTAGCGTGCAGCATCGTGTTTACGAGCGATCGAACTCTCGGTGCTATTAAGAAGCCGATAACTCGATATTACTCCAAACCTAATAACTGGGACCTTCCCTAATGACTATGTAACTCAATTTTCTTAACAGCCTAATAACTGAATGGTGTTAGCTTTGCCGCTCGCCCTTTTCAAATACATTCAACCCGCACGCACACTCGATAGCTCCGAATCTCTTTAATTTAATCGTTTCTTTCACAATGTATCACGTATCGATCAAAACCGAACCACGAAACTAATTTAAGAATCTATCTCAATAATCCCGAAGAAACATGTCTCGAATTTTATTCAAATTGCTTTATCAAATACAAAATTCATACTCTCTCTGTCCCATAATAATAGTAACGAAAGAAAATGAATATAGAACGCAACATTTATAAAACATTGATTTTGATTGAAGGTTTCGCAATTTTGTGCTACAACTCAACTTACAGCTACATTCGCCAATAATTCCTGTTTAAATATTCTAACGATATAAACGAATGATTAAGTGTTTTGTACGATTATCTTTAGTGATTCATTTATAACTTACATTATTTGATCCAATTGAGAATGAGAAGTTAAGAAGAACGTGATAAGGAAATGCGAAATGTGTACAAAGCTAGTGAATAGGACATCATAGTTCCTTGAATCGAAACCCACGCGGTTCGTTAACTGACGTCATCGTCCCGTTATTCCCACCTGTTAAACCTTGTCCCAAGGAAATTCAGATTTCGAGAGATCGCCCTTTATTTGGTCAACCGCATTCGCAAACCAGTAACTGCAAGTTGTTACATTTTTCTTTCGATTTGATAATATTTGAGCCGTTTATTTTGAAAGTGGCCTAAGTCCCATTGTGAAAGTTTCAAACAGATATGGAGTATATTATATGGTAAAATTTTATGAGATAAGACCTTTCGATTTTATTATTAAAGTAGTGGTGTCCGATTTGCTCAGATAATTATTGTTATTTTATTTCTTTCCAACGGAAGAAGGGTAAACTGGTTAAAAATACGGAGAATGTGATTTTTGAAAAGTGGATCACATAGAGTGTTCTATACAACATTAATGAATGAGCTTGCGCTATTTAAAACTCTAGACATACTATCACATCGAGGAAGACCAAGAAAATTTAATAATATTCAGTTGACACCAATTTATGAAAAAACGAGACCAATCGCAACGCTAAAATACAACGATTTAAGGAATTTATTACATGTACCACCGGCTCACCATAATTATTCTCCCGCAAACGCAAATTGACAACCAATGAATAATTAGTTGTAAAATATTGTTGTTTTTTCAATTTGAAACATTTTAAATTATGTTTAATGGACTTGCGCTCTTTCAAACTTTAGAACGAATCTGGTTCACTGTATGTGTTCAATATATTTTTGCCGAACTGTTTTTAGATCTGTATTAGTTATTGAAATCATTCGAATATGGCTAGGTTCGTTGATTTTCTGTTATCTCGTTCGAATTACTTTTTCACGAATGATTCCGCGGCACGTTCTCTCGCGCGTGTAACTTTATCGAGCATTAAAGCGTTGCGTTCTCGGGTTTCATCGCGCTTTAGAATTTTCCAGTTTACCGGACATCAGCCACCGCTTTGTGTATCTCGGACACACACTGTCTGAGATAATTTACCACAATCGCATAGAATTCAACAAATTTTCTTAATAAATAAATAGTTTAACGACAAATATTGTTGCTATTGTTTCAGTAATGGTACCAGTATCGTCCACGGTAATTCCTATTCCGGTGTACAAAGTACAATACAACTTGGGATTCGCATCGAAAGATAAAAAAGCTCAATCATCGTACAAGCCGGAGGAAGTAATTAAGCTGATAACGAGTGAGTGAAATTTATTATCCATCTTCTATACTTCCGGCAGAAGTAATAAACGTTTATATTTTTATTTACAGTTAAGAAGACCCAGGAGAAGAAGAAAACGTAGAAACCAAGGGAGGCGACTGGATAAACTTTTGTTCAATCGCATGATACAAGCTTTTCTCAATCGCCCTTTTGTATCGTATGATTTAATAAGTTTATTCCCTCGGGTCGTGTTTTACGCAGAAACATTACGCCAAAAATGAATTTACCTCGATTAACGCTAGTTAATTAACCCCGTCGTTATAAGCGCGTCGAATAAAATCAAATACCGCGAAGCCAAATTGTTACGATTACGAAAACAGAATACTTGTTAAGTTTTTTCGTTTTTATTTAATTTGAAATATATAGAGCGTTGTTTCTGATAACTTAGTGTACATTGATTAAGCGTTAAAGGGAATATGGAATCGGCGAGTAGGAAAATGATAAATCTTTATTGAACAACGTTCAAGTTTAAGCGCACTATTTATGTACTTGTCGTTACGATATCTCCATCGATTCTTCCGCTGGAACAGTGAGAGCACAAGGTTAGTACACGGTAAAAGAAAGCGAGATAAAAATATACTTACGCATTTCATTGAACATAAAATCATTCTGGTATTCCTTAAGGAACTGAGTCGACCTATTTTCGTCCAGGAACAACGAGTAAACGCGTTTCACGTCATCGATGCTCACCTAAAAAGTTCCATCGCTCTTTAGATCCCTCGTATCACGGATATGAATAAAATGAATATATTTCACTCACTTCCATGCTCTTCCTTCGTCGACTAACAAGGGAAGCTGTTGTGATCAATTGAATAGCGTATCTCAACGATGTCTCCAGCGCGATTCGGGTAAGAACAGTTAATGCGTCGTCTGCGATTTCGCAATCTTCTTCCTCACATCTTATTTTTAATATTTCTTTCAACTCTTTCTCCTGATACGGACTCGTTGGCACGATGATCATACGATCTAATAGATCTATCGGTATACCATGAGGGCTTTTATAATTCGTTCCTCTGATTCTTGTAATGCCTATAAAAACGATCGATTAATTTTGTATGAAATAAAATAATGAATGCGTACGATCGACAACACGCGTACCTCTGTTCGTAGCCATGATGACCACAGGTGCCATTTCGTTTTCGAGTGCACGATTCAGGAACGAGAAACATTCGATGTCGAGCATGTGGACTTCATCGATGAACAGAACCCCAGGCACGATCTCTGCTTTTCCCTCCTCGCGCCATTCGGCAACTTTCGCGTTTATTTGATCTCGTATCTCAGATTTAATTTCTCCTGTATCCCCGGAGAACAGTGCTAGGAATCCGTGCGTTCTACTATTTATTACGTCGACTTCATGCAGGGTCACAGTGTGCACGACTTCTTTGCGCTTTTGTAATTCTCCTTCGGGGCATTGTACGAAACGAGTCTGCGAGCCAGTGGCGTCGTAGTCCCGAGCTCTGGTAAACGATCTTCCCAGTTTGTTTATTTTCCCGGTAGCTTTGTCGATCGTTATCACGTCTCCGGCTTGTACCTTAAATTTCGAATTCATTCGTTAAGATTGAAACAGAGAAGTAACTAATACTGGCGGTCTAAAGATATAAAAAACTGCAATCCTGGTCGTATCTTATACTAACTTTTTCTTTCATCAAACTGTCGATCATTTTGTTTCCTAAATCATAGATCGTTTCCATCTCCGTCGTTTTCAACGTTAGTTTACCGACTTTGGCGCCGACACCCGTGGCTGGTCTGTCCACTTGAATCTCTACTACTTCTCCCTCAATAATTTCCGTTTCTTCCTTAATTCTAATACCTATCGACTTCCTAATAGCTTGAGTCAGAGCTTCTGTTTTGCTCATTTCCAAAGAATAGATCTCGGATCCTGCCATGGAAGTGAAAGGAGTATCCATTCCTAGAGCTTGTGCCATTCCCATCGCAATGGCAGTTTTGCCAGTGCCAGGTTGTCCTGCCAGCAAGATAGCTCTACCAGCTATCTTGCCATCCTTGATCATTTCCAGGACAACACCAGCAGCCTTGCGAGCCATAAGCTGACCAACCATGCCTTGGGATACCTACATTATACATAATTAATAAAACTAAAGAATGAATGAATGATCGTTCTTTCGTAAAACTGTTGTATCATTACATGTCGAGGTTCCAGGCAGTCATCTAGTCCCAAACCTCTAATGTGCGAATGAGCACCGATTCTCTCGATTCTCGTGGTTTCGCGAACTTCTTGTACTTTCGCAGCTGCGACAGCCTAGAGCAATCATGTCAGTATAGTATATCGTATTCAAAGAGTGTTATACCTCAAGCAACAGTTGCTATGACAACTTGTATTAATTAGAATCAATCAAGGAAAAATGTAGAAAGGCAAAATACGATTTGATCATAATTTTTATTATAAAAAATAAGATATATAAAGGCATTTCGGGCATCGTAAAAGTATTCGACCAAGCATGTTTCAGGTTAACCGGTAAAATCTGCGCAATAACCAACACGTGCGATTCTAATATGATTTATCAAGTTTACTTGAAGTAGATAATAATTAGGATTTCAATTTAGAATCAGAACTTACTGCCATGCCTGCTGTACGTTCCTCACGTGTGTTGTTATACAATTTCGATCAAAATAAAGCTGTTCTCTAAATGCTCTAAATACGACGATCAACAACGATACAACCACAATATACCATACCTTCCCGACCTGTATATAGTATATATCCGTTATCCCGCCCCTGTGTCAATTCCCAATATCCATGAACGTAGTGGACTAACGCAGACTGTATCGCCGCCTAGCCCAGTGCCCAGCCATCAAACAAGCCAGCTTTGCGATTGCAGTGACGCCAGTGACCAGACAATTGCAGACTGGTTGCAGGCTTTTACTTGTATATCAGGAAGTGGATGTACGATGTCTGAACAGTAAGAAATATTTTCTTCTTCATTTTGAAAAAACTTGCTCGTTTTAGTACAATTTTAAAATACCTAATACCCTAATTGTGCCTTCACTAACATTTTATAAGTCAATTTTGATTACTGGAACAGATCCAGGTTAGAGTTATTGTATCTATTACCATTTTGATTATCTCTTCTATCGTTCGTATTATATTGCCAATTTATTATTTATTCTTATCTTTATAATATCTTTATAATCCTTATAATAAACTAGAATACTTTTACTGAAAGCGATATTTCGTGGATATCGAAAATATTGTATATGTGTTTTAGAAACATTACCTCCAACGTATACAGTTCATCTATAGTCTCATTCTAATCATATTTTCTCATGCTTTATCAGCGATGATACTTTATTGGATGAAGATCTCGGAGATGAAGAGTATGATCTAGGGAATGACGAAGAAGAGGCTCTTTTAGCAGATGACTATGAACTGGAGAGGGTGAGCATATTGCTGGACCATTATATTGTTTCTAAATGAAAGTTAGTTCATACCATATAATTGGATTTAATACTAAATGCACATTGGAGACTTTGGCCAGACAATCATAGATTTTTTCGATTTTGTTTATTATGTTGCAATTACAGCATACAGAATCAGAACATTATGATACAAAGTACTCTAAAACTGACGCTAAATACTTCTTACCTACTAAGACTTTCTCTAATGAATCTTCTGAATTGTCTGTAAAGTAGACTCAATTAACATGGACAGACTCGACCACAATTTTGTGTTTTCCTATATCCCACGAATATTATATTTCAGCAAGCAACGAGAATCTTGTTTAGTTGTACCTCCTTTGATTTGAGTACAATAAGGAAACTTGAAATCATGATTTCGTGTAACACTTTTTTATTGTACAATCGTACGCTACGTTTGTTTGTTAAACTGTTCGCTGGAGTATCAGATAATAACGAGATACACGGACAAAATAGAATACGTTCCACTTAATTTTCACATGGTGAAAGGAAAACAGTTAACCGATTTTGTAAACGGTGTGTTTATTGTAAGAGATAGTGTACAAAATTCAGATATAATTGCGTGAAGATCACGAAATGTCTTCGTGTAAGCGGAAATTCTGTATTTTATATGAACAGATATTTGAATATCAACTTGTTGCCAATCTCTGAATCGCGAGGCTTTTAAATTTTGTTATATGAAGACTGTGAGACAAGAGATATGTAAATGGAAAATATATGTGTCCAATCAGAATCCGTACAGGGAAAATGAAAGCTAAATTAATTACAACGTATCTTCTAAATAGTGATCCTTTATTTCACTGTTAATTTTTATTTAATCCTTCCGAATAAGACCAGAGACCTAGGTAATAAGAATTTACGTTCCCATTTTACAATTCCTCGTTTTTAATTTACTCTATTTTATATGTTGGATATTTAAGATGACACGAACGAATGCTCTGCTGTATATTTCCTTTTCCCTGTAAAACGCAGCACACAGTTATCGATTATTGTAAACAAGATTAATGTTAACAATAGTTGAAGCAATAACATCACAGAAATTCATTGATTATTATTCTCTGCAAAAAAGGAACGTCCACTTAAATGATGATTTTATCAGAGTGTAATTGCTAATGCATGTACGTATTTAAATTATAATTGCTTCAAATAATATGCTCAGGTACAAAGATTTTTCTTATGGAGAACGTTTTAACGAAAGTTTCCACGTATATTAAATCTACCTAAATATTTCTGAAATTACAGTTTCACGGTGCTACCAAGTGTTCCTGGTTTCATAAAATAGAATTGTCTACTTTTTGTGTAAAACTAGAACTATTACTGATCAAAGTATTGGCGTGTCTCGTTCATTGAAACCTGCTTTCGTTAGAACATTCGAAAGAAATATCGAGTTAGAAATATTGTCGTTCCTTTGAACGATTGTAACAATACCGCACACGATTCTAAGGATTGTATCAGCCTGTACACCATTTAAAGTCATGTACCTGCCTTCATTCTCACGAAAGAAACAGTAGCATGAAATACATTCCAAACGTTTAAACGAATTCGGCAGGTCCTTCATAAAATTTTTAAGATGGAAACGTAGTATCGAAATTAAATGAAATGGAAACACTTGGATCGTGATATATCATGCTGCTGTGCCCCAGTAATTGTAATATATTGTAAAATATCTTTGGAGAAATTCTGTACTGTGAAGCACCGGATACACGCACCTAATATTAGTTTTGTTTAAATAGTAATATCTCATTGCCCCGATCGCCCGTTCGCCCACAACAATATTCAGTTGCATGAATTCGTAGCAACGAGACTGGCCGAAATATATGCATATGTATATATATATATATATATATATGTGTGCGATTAACACTTTCCGTACGAATTTCCTTCTTAGCAACTGACAAAATGATTAAGAATTACCTGGAAGTGTAAGATTATGCGAATAGAAATGTGTACACATTTTGCGTTTTAATTGTCAGAGGATACGTTAACTTTACGCGCTCGTAGACATATGTTAATTGATAAGAGTAGATTGTAACGACCATGGGTTAACTATCATGTTTTCATTACAAATATTTGGCAATTTAATTCCCTGAGCAGCAGAATAGCTATAAGGGAGAAGAGGAGACAGATGATGTACTGGACTTAGGAGTTACCGACGCTCTCGACGACTTAGACGCTGAAGATGAAAACATTGAATTTAGTAGGAGCAAAACGAATAGAAGCAATGAGAATGATTATTACGAGGACGGGGATCACCTAGAGGATCGGTCGAAATATTACGAGCAGGATGAGATTAACGAGTATAAGAGCGAGCTTCAGCGACAGCACGATGAGCGTTCTACATCCGATAGTGTTAATAATGCGAGTAATATCGAAAAGGGCGATCTGCGGGAGAAACTGCAGAAAAATGCGAAAATATATTCGGGTAACGGGCAAGGAATGGAAGACGATGAATGCGAAGAGGCCAAGGAAAGGAGGAACAGGTTTCAAAACGAGAGAATCATTGTCTCTTCGAAAATGAACAGCCACATACCGGATACTCTGGAGAGCGTGGTGACACCTGAACCATCCAAGCTGATGTCGTCCAGGGGCCGTGGAAGAGGTCGAAGCGCAAGAGGAAGCCGGGGAGGAAGATTCAATATGCAAAACTCTGGGAATTTCAACCCAAGGTACGTAAACGACATCGTTCACCTTTCGGTGTTACGATACACGCTTCAAATCTGTTATTTTTAACTCTCCCGAGTATCGTTATGCACTCGTTTTCAATACGTGATTTATTAGGTTCGGTAATACTCGGAACTTCGATAATCAACCACCGCCGGCTTGTAGGCCACCTTTGCTTGAGACGAGGCCACCTTTTCTTCTACCAAACAACATACAGAGCCAACAAATAATTTATCAGCAATCAAATTCTCAAGTACAGCCTTTCCAGCATTACTCTCCGAACGGTTCGCTCCAAGGTCCACCGCATTTTGTAGATAATAGACCTCAGTTCAATCCGAATCAGTTCCAAGGTCAACCGGGTCCTCGAATAGTCGGGCCGCGGTTAGATTACGGACCTCGTGGTGGCTTACCCGGACCGGCGTACAACCACGCGCCGAGTCAGCCGTCATACGTCCAAATTCAACAGCAACCGGCCGCGGCTACGGCCCCGTTTCAAAACTCGACCATGCTCATGCAAGATAATCAAGTTCCTCGATTGATGCAAAACAGTCAAGGTCCGTTGATACAAGGGAATCCCGGGGGATCGTTTATCGGGAATCCGAATTCGGTGGTACCTGGCGGTGCATCGGCACCGGTGCTACCAGGGAATCAACCGTTGCCGATGCAACCGTTCTCGCGACAAGCTTCGTCCCAAGGACCGCTGATCAATCATCCTAACGTAAATCAAATACCGAATCAGCCACCGTTCGAGAACAGGCCAACTTTTCAAGAAACGAGTCAATTCGAAAGTCGAACCGTTTACGACTCGAGGTCCGGCTACCCCGACCAAGTACCTACCAGCCAATTTAATACTAATTCGTTACCTGTTCCGCAACAATCCGCTTCCAATGTACCCAATGTACCTTTACCTCCAGGGCACAAGATATTAATCAATCCTCACTTTCGAGGAGCCGTTCAATCGTCAAACGATGGTAAGAATTTCTTAGCTATCAACTGTTTATTCTTTATTCTGTGTGCATTAATTAACTCCTTTTTCAATCGATGGACGTACAGCAAGACTCGCATGGGATTCCCCTCAACAAGCGCCCAATCCCCCTTCGCAAGGTCCTGCCGGTCAATTTTCCCAACCCGTTACCCCGTACCAGAATCAAACTTCGTATAATCAAACTCAACAAGGACCGTCGCATTATCAGCAAAATTATCAACCAAACAAAACCGATGTACGTATGCATATTCAGCGATTGCAAAGTCTCGAATACATTATAATTGTCTCGTGCTTCGCAGGATCCTTACGCATACTTTTCCGACGTATGGCAAGAGAATAAGCCTCAGAAGAGCCATTGCGGAACTATGAGTAAACAGTATCCTGTAGAAAGTAGTTACGCGCGAGATAGTAATTACGAGTCCAGTTCGAAATATAAATCGGATCAATGGGATCATAAAAGTAATTATTCACAGGTGGGTACCGCGATTAATCTGTTTATTAAAAATCTGTAGAATAATTTTGGTTAATATTCAACGATCGAACGTACGCAGGATCACAGAGGCGCCTATCAAAACTATCGCGACAGAGATTTGTCGTCAAAAACTAGGAACGAACACCCTCCGAAGAGCAGGACTCCTTCAACCACCACGTATCGTGATAGTTACGATCAAAACCATGTTCCAAAGTCCGGTAACAGATCGGCGAACATTTCGAGATCTAAGTTACCACAGAAAAGAGTCGTCGAGTCTGCGGATAGACCGTTAAGAGATTTGAGTCCAAAGCGACTAAAGCCCGCGACTAGAAACCTGCAAGAAGTACGAACAGTCGATACTTTAAGTAGTACGAGTGATGAGAAGAAGGTAAATACTGCTTTATTGCTTTCCAGTTGGATATTATGTACAGCCCCGATTAAAACGACGTTTGCAGGATGAAGAAATGCCGGAAGATCCAGAAATGCAGGAGTATAAAAAGAAGATGGAGGAGCAAAAGAGGCTCAGAGAAAAAATTTTGCGTGAGAAGGAAAATCGAAGAAAAATGGCTGCGATGGAGAAGCAGAACGAAGAAACTAAGAACGAGGGCATTTCGTGTAAGTACAATAATTGTATGACGCGACATTCTATTCTGTTTTGATTGAAATTTCAGAGTCTCTCTAAACCTGATTTACTGTGCAGGCGTTCTATAATTATGTGAATTATTTACAGTAAGTGAAAATATACAGGACGCCAAACCCGTATCGGTACTTATGGGAGTAGTGAAAGATGTTTCCGCGAACAAAGCACAAGCTGCTGTTGGAAGAGGACGCGGTCGTCCTATCAGTGCGCAATGTACAGAGGTACACGACTAAAGATGTCATTCTTTCTTAATTGTACATATACGATTTTTATTTTTTATAATGCATTTTTGTAAAATAGCAAGATGAACGATCGTATTTTTACAAGTAGTTTAAATGCAAATGAATTGCATGTTGTACATACAATCAGGTGTTTAACCGTTTGTAAAACGTATTCATCTCTTGAATAAATTTGTACATAAATGTTATATGGATAAACGCAATTGTTGCGTGAATCATTTTTCTCTGTTGAAGTTTTCTGTACATATATTTATATATATTCTCTATCCGTTACCTAATAAAATATGTTTTTAAATATTTCTGTTTTTTTTTTTCTTTTTAATGATCCTCTAAACTTTCATTTCAATAAAAATTGATAGACATCGAGATTTCAATTAATGAAACGAAGTGTCCATTAGGTTCATTTAACTTTACAAGATCGTAATATTTCACTGATTGTCTGTTCTAGGAGAAACAATCGTGTGTTCGAATTGTTAGGACGATACAAACTAGTGTCCCTGATTCTCTACAGGAGAGCAATTCTGGACACGCAACCGGTCAGATGAATTGCCAGTCTGGAGCACGAAGAGTCGTGATCCAAAAACCACTGTCGAACACACAGAAAGTTGTGAAGGCTCAACTACTGACACAGAAAACTGGTCAACCCGACGCAGTGAGGAAAGTGGTGCACACCGGGCAAAAGATGAACACTGGCTCACAGAGAATCGTAATAGCGAAATCAGCTAGCAATCTCCAGAAAACTGTAATTAACGTGCAAGAGATATCGAGCACCAGTGGACAGAAGATCGTCTCTAATCCGCAGAGGGTTGTACTGCAAAAAGCACCGACACAGCAGAAGAAAGTACCGGAAATAAAAACGAACACGGTGAGAGTGGAGAATTTAGCAGCCAGCACGTCCGAGGCTCAGATTAGACGCATGTGTCAAGGCATCGGTACAATCGAGGTGATTATCTTTTCATGGAAACACATTTTGATCTAGTTTTCTTCTACTATCTTTCCCATTAATAAACGATATTTTTGCTTAATTTATTAATTATTTGTTTGTATTATAGAGCATACAAATGGGTGAACGTAGCGCGACAATCGTGTTTAAAACGCAGTCTGCTGCTATGGTATTTCACAAAAAGTATCAGCGTAAAATGATAGATCTATCACTGATAACCGTTCGCCTTGTACCGCCAACCGGTGGGACTAAGACTACGGCTGCAAAGGTTTCTTAAAGGATATATAGAATACGATCTACGTACCATATTTCGATGAAGGAAAGAACGATCGGAAATATAGATATAATTACATATAAGAGTAATCGTATTAAAATCGTATTAAAGTAGACTGTGTATGAGTTGAGCACGTACTTCATATTTTACATAATTTTTGTTCGAAATCCTTTAGAGACTAAACAGAGGAAAGTGAAGTATTTTTGGCTGCGAATGAATTGTATAATACGCACCTTCGTAAAGGAAGGTAGAAATCAATTTAACTTGTACATACAATATGTTGAATGCAATGTAAGTTTCATATAAAAATATACACAATAGATTTACTATGCCTATATTATTTCTGTACATTTAATATACCTGTTAAAAATTATACTAATGGTAAATAAACTAACCTGCTTCGAAATGATGTGACTTTTTTATTCTGTTTTTCTTATTCTTATTTACGAACTAATTGAAGCCTGAGTTTCACCATTCCTCAATCCGCAGCGCTGCGATCGAGATTTCTCAAAGCTGACAACGACAACACTGAACGAGAAACGAGTTTTGTGGTGTTTGTTTACGTATGAATTGGGAAAGAATTTTAAATAAGTATCGAAGAGAATAAAATTCAGAAATGGATTTCCAAAATCGTCCAGGAGGAAAGACCGGAGGCGGAGGCGTCGCTTCTTGGTCGGAAAGTAATCGAGACAGAAGGGAACGTCTACGACAACTCGCGTTAGAAACGATCGATCTAAACAAAGATCCGTATTTTATGAAAAATCATTTGGGCTCTTACGAATGTAAATTATGTTTGACTCTCCATAATAACGAGGGCAGTTATTTAGCCCATACCCAGGGTAAAAAGCATCAAGCTAACCTAGCTAGGAGAGCCGCGAAAGAAGCGAAGGAAGCTCCTCAGACGCTTGCACCCGAGAAACCTCGTGTAGAGCCAAAGAAATTCGTGAAAATCGGACGACCGGGTTACAGAGTGACGAAGCAACGTGACCCGGAATCGGGACAACAGAGTTTACTGTTCCAAGTCGATTATCCAGAGGTTGCGGACAATGTTATCCCAAGGCACAGGTTTATGTCGGCGTACGAACAGAGAGTCGAACCGCCAGATCGCAAGTGGCAGTACTTGTTATTTGCCGCAGAGCCCTATGAGACTATAGCTTTTAAAGTAAGTTGACTTACAGTAAACTACAAGCACAAATAGTTTTAGACTTCTAGCAAAAATTTGATGAAACTTCAGGTTCCCAGTAGAGAAGTCGAGAAAGCAGAAGGGAAATTCTGGACACATTGGAATAAGGATACAAAGCAGTTCTTTTTGCAATTCGCATTTAAAAACGAGAAACCTTCAGTGGGCAAAGTGCCACCACCTCCAGTTCCTCTGATAAGACCAGGATTGGGTCCACCTATGGTACCAGTTCCACCACCGCCAAGGCCACCTATGTTTAATCCAGTACCACCACCTCCGGCACTTTTGGCGACAGGGATGCAGATACCTCCACCACCACCTCACATAGCATAATTTCATTGTAAAAATATATTGCTGTGTATTTCATTCTTTTAATAAAATTGCTTTATAAATTATACAATTGAGACGGTGTTGTACGCATACAAAAAAAGAAACGGAACAGTTAAATGGTTTTTCCTTTTTTTGTTGTTTAAGTTTTATTAATATAAACATGTTGAAATGTACAGCAGGTTCATTTGTCAAGGGTCTGTCTCCTAAAACAAGAATTAAATACTCATTACATCTAATAGAGTTAATTATAATAATAGAAATGCAGTTTATTATCTTCGATTGTATCAGGTAGAACAATCTACATGGTGTTTAGTGTTGTACGCACTTTTCTGACCGCCCGTTCATAATATCATCATTTGTATATATCGTTTATGTGAAATGATTAACTTCAACTGTAAATAACAATGTAAGTACCTGAACTTTCAAGCAGAGAGGACACAAACTCCACCAACAGCTTTGACTTTGTCCTCGGCCAGTTTACTGAAAAATTTAGCCTTAACGATGACTGGTTGTTTGGGAAGTCGTCCTTTTCCCAGGAGCTTGTAGTATCCCTATAAAATTAGATATAATATCAAGTATGTGCATATCTCACACGATTCTAACAGAATTTACTCTGATAAACTTACGGCTTTAACAAGATCGATCACAGGAACCTTTTTCGTTTCTGAATTCTTGTATTTAAGCCTAGTCTGTTCAGAAACTAATGTCCATAGTTTATCCAAATTTAAGGTGGGACACCATTTAGTGTTACGTCTTAAATGGTAATTCCTCATACCAAGCTGTAAATAAAATGGTAAAATTTATAAAGCGCTATTTAGAAACAACAAGGACTTGATAGTTATAAATGCTATCAGTGTGTGAAGTACATTCAAAGGAATTCAGTTCGCCGGTGAAATAGAAATTATCATCATAAGACACATGGTTATATTTGCATGCAAAAATTGTGTGAAATTTACCTTTCCAAAGTAACCAGGATGGTACTTGTCAAAGTTGATACGGTGATGATGTAAGCCACCAGCATTACCGCGACCACCAGGATGTTTCCTGTGTTTACCTAGGAAGCAATGTTATTTTATTATTTTCCTGTTCAAATGAAGTTTCATATCTTTTGTAAAAAATTGTACCTATGCGTCCGTGGCCGTGGCTCACATGACCACGAAGCTTCCTTGTCTTCTTCTTATGTGTAGACTGGAAAGCAACAACAAGAAAGTTATAAAATATAAAAGAACTTGAGCATTTTCGTACACGTAGGTTATGGCCTTAATGTGAAACGAGAATACCAGCATGCACGGTCAGTGTCTAATAATTTATTTCGGGAACGAAATATTCGTTTTACACTAAAATTTATTTGGCCTTCATCGAGATTTTAATGATTATCATTTCATTTATTCGCGGATGTTGTTAACAATCGAAGATTAGAAAAGAATAACTGTAGCATCGTGAACTCACCATCTTAGCCGCGACGCAAAGAACGAAGACCACTCGTTCTTGTTTCCATGAGTTGGTTTAATGATAGATGGCGTCAGAGTCGCCTGAGTGTTCGTCAGATTCATCATTTCGATAGAATTTATGAATACCGAATAAGATTTTCAAAAGTATAAGAAAGTTATCCAAATTCCGCATGAAACATTAAATTTCAATTTTTTATATAATATGAATTTCAAATATATTTACGGCATGTTTATGACGGGAATACTATTTCCTTTAACCAGAGGGTAAAAACGTCGTCAAGGAGCTCATTGAAAAGACAAAAATTTAATCTGGCGTGCTTTTATTTTGATCTTATTCAAAATGGTCTGTTTTGGATAAATTGCTTATAAACGTAGACATCGTAATTACGATTGATTTATTTTGTAACGCAGATTTAGTTTTTCTCTTTCCATGGAGGTATATGCCATATCCGATAATTTAAATCTCTGCTTATCAAAATTTTCTGATCTTTCATTTAATTAGGCACAGAGAAATGCTTTTCGATTTTACAACTATGGAAAGTGCAGATGATTGGAAAGAGATATCGGACACTGTTAGAACAGTGGGGAAGTCGAAAGCAATTTTAACATTGCAAACGACGCAAGTTTTCCAACGTGCAATACTTTTTACGCTTCTGAACCCACAACCAAACGGTGCTGGTTTTGCAGGGGTACGAACAATGACAAATTTAGACTTATCAAATTTTGAAAATATTGAAATTAATTGCCGAGGGCAAGGCAGTAACAGTCACTACAAAGTTGTTCTTAGACACAAAGGACAACATTCAAACAGGGATATAACATACGAACAATTTTTTATGGTAAATAATATGTAATTTCATTTACAATGTTCAAATAATGGTGTAATGTATTTCAAAGTATTAATTTAAGTAATAAATAAATATTAATGAATTACATTAAACTATGTTAGGTACCAATGTCGAGCAGTAACTTTTCAACAGTGGCATTGCCTTTGGCAAATTTTAAACCGTATTATCGTGGACATGAAGAACCTGATGCAGAACATTTAGATACTGCAAGCATTACCATGTTCGGTTTACAAGTATACGGTGGAGTTTATTTACCAATTAAACAGAAGGGTGTATCAGCATTAGAATTACAAAATATTTCTGCATCGTAGTTGTAACGTTACAATGTAAATGCAAATGGTTAGAGAGATATTGTCTCACTACATTTTATAAACATATAAACAGTTAAGGTAAAGTCTGTCCATTAAAAGTGAATACCAAAAGATGTAAGATTTACAAGACACGTATAAATGTAACAAATTTGTAAAGCTATTTGACACAGAAATATGCTCTTCCATTAAATCTCAGTAGTATCTTTCATGCTATACCGCAAATTATCGATAGTTTTTTATACAAACAATTGACGAACATGCTTAAATTGTTTTTAAAACTATTGCTGATAGGAAAATGATAATGTATGTTACCGAGGAGTTCCAAGAACTCTTCCAAATTCTGAACCTACCAATCGTTTAAATAACTTTCCTCAAGGGTATTGTATGACATAAGATCGTGATTGAGTCTGTAACAAAAGACAAATAATTTATATCGCACATCTGCACACTACATAAATCAATCTACTTACGTTTTAAATGCGTCGACTATATCTTGTACTTTAGATGGATGGCAAACGATAGTTGTTTTACATTCTTTTGGATCAAACAATGGTTTTAGATACTGAGATGCTATACGACCCATATCCTCGATTGTTACTTCGGATATGCGTTGCACCATTTGCTGAGTATAATCATGAGGTACATTCTTGAAGTAGGACAACAGTGATTGTAAAACCAAGTCACCCACACTTTGCTCCTTTTCAATGATCTCAAATATTAAACATGACTTCGCCGAATCAAAGAGTAATTTTTCCCATTTATTTTCAAAAATATGAGCTTCCTATAATAATATATAGAATTAACGATGTAGATCTCATTTTATGAACTTTGTGCATTTTTCTGAAAATAATTGAAATATGCATATATATGTCTATTATAAACTTACTACGATCGATTTTGCTTCCTTATATGCTGCTATAATATTCGTAGATTTATAGAATGTTAAATACAGCAATCCTTCACTGAGTTTGGGATAAATATCATATCCATAAGACAGACCTTGTCCTCGGATAAGTCTCCACATAGGACCCTTAAAAATTAAATATTTTTAGATAATCGTTAGTATAAATAAATACAGAGTTCATCTTTACGTACCTCTAATTGAGTTAAATATTTTAGACAAACTAGCAAGGGAGCTAAATCTGGACTTTGATAATCGTTTACACAAGGACAGGTCTGTCGTAAGTACGAAGATTCTATGCTACCTAAGCCCGTAACACAACCTTTGGATGGAATTTCATCCATAGCATTTAATAACGCTGCGTCAGGAATGGCTTCAAGTCTGTAGAATAAAACCATAGTTTGACGATCCATGTGATAATATAAGTAGATTTCAAATTACTTACTTAGTTTTACTAGCCGTATCGAATGTAGAGAAATGAGTGTTCCACGCGCTATAAATATTTGGTACTTGAGCAGTTAATTTATCCACGTTAGCAGCCACGTACAACACTACATTCTTAGGCGACGTTATTAGCTCTCGAACAGATTCGATTTCAGACAAAACTTCCTTTTGTCCAGTTTCATCGTTCAAACGTTCCAAAAGATTATTAAGAAACTTCTGTTGCCGCAACATACTCGATGTGAAAACGTTGCTATCTGAAAGAATCTCAGTTATATTATGAAACTTCATAATATTTAATTCTCCTTTACCTTTATTATAAAGTAGTCCTTTCATCAACTCGATCACGACACCATTTCCTCTCCTTTTAGCTTGAGCGACATCGTTCACCATCTTTGCAGCTATTATTTTTAATCTGTCTGGAGTTAGTTTAGATTCATATAAAAGTTCTTTAATCCACTGCACGCCGTTATCATATTTTTCTATCTCAAGCTAAACAAATAATTGTTTGAAGTCATTAGAAAATCATATTGTAAAGTGTAGCGTGAAGGATACGTACTCGGAGCGATAGAATGGCACAGTAATTGTATGATCCACATGTGAATTTTGAGGAATAAGCTTCGATTCCTATGCTAGTATCATTCTGTATGGTATCTGCTTCTAATTCAGCTACAACATCCTCGTATGAAATGAGTTCGCCATTTCGGAATACCGGGGATTGCCCGATTGTTTCCAACAGCAAACGAATGTAAGGTTTATACTCTCTTTTAACGTTTGACGTATTCATAATAACCGACATCTAAAAATAGAATGTACTTTCAAATGTAGAACATTGATTGAAACGTGAATAAGTAACGAACGTGTAAACATACATAAACGAAATTTGTATTAACATGATCCAAGTACGTATAAAATGGCAGTTTTGAAACATCAAATCTGGAATGCTGTTTACTGGTTTCAGTTGTATAACTTTTAATGTAGTGGAAATTAAGAAGATGCGTCGAAGGTATGGGAACCGAACTTAAAACTTCATCGGGTACTGGTACCTAAAAATACATAACTTTAAAATACAACTCTGAAAAAGGTATTGGAAATCATGTATATGACATATACGCGAAATTACGTACATCATTCTTAGCGATCGCTTCTTGCAAATCTTTCTCTTTTTGCTGAAGACCATCTTTACCTAAATCTTCAATTTGCTTGACAATACGATTTTTCTCTTTCTCACTTAACTCCTGTCTTTTCTCCAAACTGGGAATGCCTTTGACCATTACGAACGGAGAATCGAGGAAATACATTTTTAATAAATTTAACCAGTAGGACTCGGGCTCGGTCTTCAATTTCTTCAGATCTTCCACTTGATTAGTTCTTTGGTCCAACTGAAATTTAAAAAATAAATTACAATACAATAGAATGTTCCTGAATCAAAGTACTTTCTGACAGTGGAATGCTTACATCTTCTTTAGTGTGGCCGTAAAGCGCGTAGCCGAAAAGCATGTTGGCGATTGTATCATGAGGTTCGTTTTCTAAACTACTTAACGTTTCCAGGATACGTCTATGAACAACCGTCTTCATTCGTTTCATGTTAATGCCGTTTTTGTGTACATTATTTAATACTTGAAGCAGTTGATCTTTTATTAGTGGAATTTTCGATTTTGGCACGCATTGAAATGCCAAATATAATATAGATACCGAGTATTCCGTATGCGTATGATGAACGTCACTAGCATACGCATCATCGATTTCGACAAATTCTTTTTGCAATGGACTAACCGACGTATCTGAGAGGTATTTCAGGAGCAAAGTACAACCGTTAAGATCGTAGATCTCTTTAACAGCGGATGGTCCCCGCCAAGCAATTTGAACAATTCCATTGTCTTCATCATCGCAAGGATAATACACGTCTAAATCTATACTTTCAGTTAGAGGCGGTACTGGATCTTGCCAAGGCCTTTTAAAGAAGCCTCTTCTTCCCTAAAATAATTTTATGATCTTCACTATGATAGGGAAACCGTAAAAGACGTAAATGCAAACATTCTATACGTACTTTCGATACTATTTTGTGTTCTATAGCCTGCAATGCTTTGAACACGTCGGCATGCTTTACTTGGCCAGTGATTATAATCGTCATATTCTCTGGTCTATAAAACTGTTGATGGTATTTTTTTACTTTCTCATTAGTAGTACTTTCTCTTAGATTTTTTAACGCTCCTGCAGCAGAAAATTTGTACTTTTTAATAACATTACATTTGACGTCTGGTTTAAAGATGTTCAAATTCGTACTACACTTAAGTACCTCCAGTGATAGATTTGTAGCCACATTTGCCAGGGAAAATTGCTCTAGATAATTCTACGTAAACCAAATATTCTCCTTCATTTTCTTTCCCTTGCATCTCGCAATAGACCACACCCGCATCTTCACCTTCGCCAGTGATGTGATGTACTTCAGTCAGAAAGCCTGAATCCTAAAATAATAATTTCACACGTAAGATATGTTGGGAAATTTAGAGATTCTATATCGTTTATGATACTTTCTGTGGGCATTGCATACCGTAAGTGTTGGATAAAGAATGTGATCAAGATATATAGGCATTAAAGATAAAAATCCTTCGCTGCCAGCAGTTGTCATAGTGTAAAAGGTGCAATCGACTTGTGTAGCAGCATTGGTGCCAGATGCTAAACATCTATTAGCCAGCAAATCTAAAACACCCTTATATGGATAGTCTTCACTTCCAAGGAAGATAAGATGCTCCAACGTGTGAGGTAGTCCATCGTCGTCGTGTGCTTCAGTAGCTGTAATTGATAAACACAATACACGATAAGCGTACAAGATAGTAATTGAATAAGCATTACGTTTAATGGAAATGTAAGGAATGCAAAAGTAAAAGAGATTACCGAGGCAGAAGAAGCCGTTTACAACCGGTCCTTCGACATCTGCTATGCAAACCGTAATTCCAGTGTCTCTAGATTTATAAATGTGCAGCGGTATCGTATCGTTTGCTTTAATTGAATATGTAAAATCAAATGCTCCCATGTTTTCTCTTGGCGAATTGTCTATCGGCGCCATGTTGCGTCAAATATGAAATTTCTGCTAACTGCCAAACTTGTTGGAAGATATAATATTGACGTTTTGATATGTAGATTATCATAAAAAAGACAATCGACAAATTGGTCGGATTACCAAGAGAGCATCGATGAACAAGGATATATGTTTGAATTATTGCTTTTACTTTATATATAATAAGAGTAAAATATATTTTCTACTGTAATCAATTTCAATGTAATTTAATATACTTAAATATTTTCTCTTTGGTACGAGTCTGTCTGTCCTGTTTAGTTCCAGAATTGATAGTACAGTACTTATCACAGACGAGATATAGATGCGGTAGGTCAAGCAAGAGTCGCTCGAAGCTCGAACGAGCAACGGCTTGAACAAATTATAAATTGCATTTTATTTTGTATTAGTTAGAATATTATGTGCATCTTGCACTTTGTTATGATGTATAATAAATTGAAGAATTGTACAGCCAAAAGTGACGGACGTAACTTTAAATTTCGATGGTCATGAAGACGAGCACGATCGCTCTTGAATCCTCGAATCCCCCCGCGCCTTCCCAAGGCCAAATTCAAGGAGCGATCTCCGATCACCCTTCGCACCCTCCTGCATGGTTACGGTAACTAAGCAACCCGAGGTGAATGAGAATTGCAGTGTATTTATACGCAGAATATATATTTAATGCATTTAAAAAATGTTTTTATTATCAAAACTATAATTAAAATCTATAAACTATATCTTTCTTTTATTTTTGTATCCTAAATTTATTTGATGAGCAAATCGCAGTTATAGCATGGTATCCTTCGTTTGTTAGGTTTGATTGATCTGGAAAAGAACCCACATGAAAATATGTCAAAGACTGGTATCTTTACAATTAAAAGGACTTTACCTAATGGATATATATTTGTTGGAAAGATAGGTGAATGACTATAATACCGAATTGTTGTCAATTTTGACAATTGAGATTGAGATGAAAGTGAAATTCTTCGTGTATTTGGCATCCTGAAAAGAGCACAACGTCGCAGCAACATGAGAATAATATAGCTTGTAAGATATTAAACTTACTCTTTATTTAAATTGTCAACTGCTGTGATAGGAAGAGAAGCTGTCAAAGTATAAATTCTATTCTTATGTAAATCCTGATGATCTTTTAGAGGCGATTTCTCACCAACATACTGTTTAAAAGCACAATAAAATAAAGCTCTTAGATCATCGTTGGAACATTCCAAATTATCTTGTAACAGTAACATGAATTCCAAGCATATATGAATTTGTGCCAAATATATCAATTTATTCCTAAAAATATTTGATATATAAATTGTTATGTTATTAGGGATCGAGTACAAAAAGTTTGTTGTATATGTACCGATAAGTATCGACACTAAATTCATTACAAGTCATATTTTTCAATTCCTTCTGGATATTGTGCAGTTCACCAAATCTTGTACTGATTAGAACGTACATATAATCCTTACACAATTTTTCAAAACCCATATCTATAACATACTCTAACGGTAAACTGCCAGATAATAAATTTGAAATGATGTTTTCTTGATGTTGATTGGCAATCATCTTAGCAAATCTCGTTGAATTGGTAAAATTAATCTAACGTAATCAATAGTATGATTAAAAACGTTTTCATACATGTTACAAAAATAATTGTATATAATACCTGTGGTAAGTATCCGTTCATTATAATATTCTCAAATACTGTGTGCATACATTCTATCATTTCAAAATAACTTGAATTCTCTGTAAGAATTAATATTATTATCGTATCCAAATGTATAGTAGATTTATCACATTAAAAGAACTTACTTATAAGTAATTCCCATAAAAAATCTGTAAAATCTAAATTGCTCCTGAATGGAAGATTCTCTATGTACTGGTAAATTCTTATATCAGTATCTACTTCTTCTCCATTTAAAAAATGTTCGTTTGATCCCTTTTTCTCTCGATAACCGTAATCTCCATTCAATAAGAGATTTATATTGTTCAGTACATTATCATGATCCTATTTTAAATGACTATCAGGAATTTATCGTTAAATATCATGAACATAAAAAGGTAAGAAAATACCTCCTTGTACGGACTAATAAAGTCCTTCGAAAATTCCAAAGGTTTCGAAGAATGTCGAAAATGTGCATTTTTTCTGTAATTTTCTATTATATCGAGGTATTGATTCAGCATCAGTAATTGTTTCCATAATTCGCTCAAACCATTCTTATCTGAATTAGTAACAACTTGGACAACCTGGGCAGAACATGTAAACGTCAAGAACCAATGCATTCATTTATACAGTTTGCAGTGATTAATTAATGTTACCAAATTATTTTTAGATGAGCTTGTAGGTGAGTGCAACGATAAAGTACAAGTATCTACTTCTACACTTAGACTTCCTTGAAAGTTGTTTTCCTTATTATCATTCCACTCAAACGTTTCTTCTTTTGTTCCAAATAAATTAAAAGTGTTGAACGCAGAGATATTAATCTGGATACACAAATCAATTATTATAAGTACATGTATACAGAGAGATCAAGGAAACATGATACTTGCATCTTGTTCACATGCATGTGAAAGTTCCAAATGTTGTTGAAAGAAGTTTGAAGATTTTTTGACGTTTTCAATGGTTTCAATACCATCCGAATAAACTTCTATTGTCGTAAACCATTCTCCTTCAATTATCGTGCCCAACAGTCTACTTCTCTTTTTATCCTTCTCATCGCAGAGTGCAAATATTGGAGGGAATGTGTTGTTTAAAAATCGAATGCATTCATTCAAAGCAGCACTAAAACATAATAGATATTCTGTCACCGCTATTATTTAATCATACGTGTTACAGCAATTTTATATAAGTTTAATGGTTTACCAAGCTTCTGTTCTGCTCAATGGTAAATATTTTTCTTCATCTTTACACCAATTCTGTTTTAATAAAGTTACTGTACTGTCATCGAAATCGACTTCTCCAAACGAATATTTCAAAGGAGATCCAGTGAGATCAAGTTCTGAAACAATTGAATAAAGTATGCAACACAAGTATTTAAAAAATTTAATGGCTTACGTAAAAAACTTACGACTCGTTTCATCGTTTGCAGTATATATAAATTGATCACTAGGAGAATCGCAGAGCTATTAAAATAAGGAAAGAAATGCAGTTAAATATTTAGCAAAACCTGTCGAAATTTTGTGTAACGTATTTACATGTGTTTCCTTGTGTAAAATAATGCAGGGTGTATTTTTTAATTCTGGAAAGATTCGATTCACGTACGACAAACGAAAATTACTGATTTTTATGGACGGATCTAAAATGTGTTTTAATTCTTCGTATTTCAGCAGCATGTTCGATAAATTATTATGTACTTGTGCGATTTAATTCCGTATTTCAACTTGTTTCAACTTCAACTGAAAGTAACAGAACGACAACAGTTTTCATCAAAATATATTTTACCCTGCTAATTTGTATGTTTGTGGGATTTTTTGGCACTAGCCAATGACGTCACAGCTAGGGATATCGCGTTTTGCTATCTGCCCGTACGGGCAAAGGCTGAGCAGCTCTGCTCTAGAGGATCACTACCAAGAACGGTATAATTTTGAATTTTCGCGCGGTCACGTGACTGCGGTGGCGTTGCGAGTTACGAATGTTGCAAGTACAGTTTCAAGTAGCTTCTTTGATTAATTTTCAATTAGTGTTGTAAGAATGATGAAATTTTGTGTTGTGTAATTAGAGTTGTGTAAAATCAAGAGCCCAAGTATTTGATTAATACGGTGAAAGTGTTCCTGCATCGTCGATGGTAACACCAAAATAAGGAGCATGAAGAACAAGAAGAGCGTCGAAGAAACAGGTATTTAGACATTTCTTCCCTTAAAGCTTGCGATTAAGTATCGCGTACCCTTTTTTTTTAAAAGCATTGATACGTTAAGTGTATCGTTATCCAAAGGAAGGAAAAGTGAAAATATGTGGAAATGATCGTGTAATTTCAGGAAGGGCTTCTCAAACTTCTTTGAAAGATTTTTCAACATCTTTAAAGCGCAGAAGATACGAATGAGAAGTGTATCGTTAGAACGGCGTTTCATAGAGGTAAGCATTTTAAAAAAGAGACGTTAATGGTGATCGTAGATACTTAGGGTAAAAAAGTATTCGAGACACACGATCGCGGAAAAGTTTTCTAAATTCAACTGCGAAATTAGTGTCAAGCTAATTTCGCAAGGTACCCTGGGCACAGGCAGAGAAGCCAGTAAAAAGATTGGCCAAGGTGGATGCCCGTGGCTCGCGTGATACCTCATACCGACTTCGCGTGTCGAAGTCTGATTTGCTTTGTCGAGTCAAGTGTATACCGGTGGCTATATCGCGTATAAAACCGAATGAGATAGTGTATTTTCCTTTCCTTTATATCCTGTTACCTACTCCGACTTCGTTATGTTCGTCAACAATTAGATTCCCGATAAAACGTCTGTCAGTCTTGCGGTATTTTAAGCTCGATATTAAACCAATTCTCCCATTATGTAATTAGAGTCTTACTTGGGTTATTAAATGAGACGTATGAGGTCCTAATTTTGATACCACGATGGTATTACGAGATATCGTAAGATGAATATATCCCCGCAATGCCTTCTGAGGCTGAAGTTGATTATGCGGTAGACAGTGTTATAGGGATCCGTTATTGGTTTTTTAGTTGAATTATAAGGATCGAATACGTATTATTCTACTAATACAGGTATCGAGATTTTGGCACCGTAGTAGCAAACAATTAAATGTCTATATTGGTTCTCGGGAAAAGTAGATTTCCCTGCGTCGCGTCGTTACATCGCCGATCGTATTGTATGCCGGGTAGTTTGGTTGGTTCGCGCGGACCGTGCATGTTTACCAGATAAGTGGAAAGCCGGTGACAGGTCAAACTTTTGGTGGATTTACGGAATCTCGAATTCGTAGTGGCGTAAGCGGATCACCGGCTTCTCTAGTCAAACGAGTAAAGGTCAGGCTTGTCCGGTTTTCGGGACCGGGAGAGGGTAGGAAGTGTTGAATCCTCTGTATAGATCAAAGTAGGAGGACAGGGAGCGGATGGCCGGTAGGAGAAAGTGTGCGGGTTCACGAAGGGTTGAAAGAGGATAGAAGTAATCTCGCATTTGCCGCAGACTCGACTGATGAACCACCTGGTGGACGTACACCGGTCCTGAGAGCTGGAAAGCAAAGTTACAACAACGCGTCTCGTTTCATCTCTCTCACTCAGTACATTACATACCTCGTCCTCGTTTACGATGTTCCCTTCATACTTCCTAATGCTTTTAACCAACGAGCTGCAGTCAACGCGCTGTATTCTGAGCACTGAGTTACAGTTCATTTTTGAAAATTTCATTAACGCGACACGCGTGCGTAGCTGTTCCTCGACGTACGTTCCGTGTTTGCTGCAGTACGATCTTATTTATGAGTTTAATCAACATTTTAAATGTTATACTCTAGTGTACAGATTTTTTTATCCAAAGTTTCAAGTCGATCATAAATCGTTATAGTATTTGCATTTATATTTACTTCGAATCTAATGGGACTGAATCGAGTCGAGTACGCGGCAATGAACGAGAGGTGGAGAGCATGCGGAGAAGTTCGTCGACGCTAATTCCCCGATCAGGCGGGACTCGTGCGTTGAACGTAGTTTACCTAAAGGTTCGGTAAAATCAATACTTCGGTAAGTTTCTTGATACGAGAGGTCCGTCAACGCGATATTATCGTCCGTTTGAATACTAATTTCCACGGTATGCTAGTGCGCCAGACACAAAGGTGTGATTCTTTTTTACGACGTTATCGCGACGATACGATGTACTTTTTGCGTGTATCAGAGATTAATGAAAGCGTGAGGAGGAGAAGCATGACGAATTTTTGATTAATAGCGCATCAGATTCAAACACTCGACTAAATGTTCCAGTAAATGCGTACACGTCGTTTCGTGAACACGGAACAATGAACATCGTTCTTCCTGAAAGCTTAACAATAAACATAAATGAATTATGGTTTCTTTGGGTAACACGGTATCTACATACATCGGAGCTAGTATAGGGTGTATTCATATTTAGATAATATCTTAATAATTCAGCTGCGAAACGTACTTCACATATTTGCATTTTGGTGATATTACGTCGGGGGATGGTAATTATGCTTGCCATGTTCTACGAAGGGAAAGCATATTTTACGCCTACCTTACATTCCTGCGAACATGCTGAATAATTGTGAGAGCATACATATACAGCGTTTTCTACATATTTTGAAACTGAAAAAGGCATAACTAAAATATCAAGGTATTGAGATTCTCGTTCGTTTCGTGTCACACACAATATTTCTAAGATTTCAATATCATACAAGACGCTTCGTCGATACAATTTTTTTATTCTTATTAAAAGAACGTGTGACGTATTTTATAATTCTTTTTACAAAATTGCAGATACTTTCAATATATCATAAACGATTAGAATTGTTGATTTTCTGAAATAACGATATTGGACATTTCCTCAAGTAAATCGACTCTTCTACTTAGTACGTTCATTCGAGACGAACTCATCCATGAAAATAAAGATCGAGGGGACACGCGTACGGGCGGAATAGTTTCCAGATTTATGTAATCTTTTATACGACATAATGTGAAACACGTGCCGTAATCGTTTATTTGACACGATGCACGTGCTGACGCAACTGCTGCCGGATAAATTCTATTATCCGGAACTCCTTTCACGAATCGCTTCCGTTGATCGTGGACACGCGCTGTCGAATTGCTCACAAATCGGAACGATTGCACTATTAGTCTTTGGAAATAGAATCACGCGTCTAGTTATGCAAATGAACAATCGGTCAGTTCATATCTTCCCTCGAACGCGCACGAACACCAGTAAGCTACTTCGTCTAGTCTTGCAGATCAGTTCGATGTCCAAGGGACAAATAAGAAAATCTAATGAGGTCCTAGGAAACGAAATAATTGCAAACTGGATAGAACCGACCGACCGACGTCTCTCTCCTATCCCATTTCTCTTAACTCCTCTTAAAGAGATTTTCTTAACTTCTTTCTAAGCTTCGGCACACGCTCGCTGAAGAACCCACCCTACTTTCACTCTCTTCAATTGAGATTACACGAGCAGCCACTCGAGAGTGAATGGAGGGTGTCAACCATCCGCGCACGCACACGTACACGCGCGCAGACGTGTGCACCTAAGTACACACGCGTGTCCGTTGGTTCATTCATGTATTTCCTCTCGTGTGAACTCTTACTCTAACGTAATCATATGAGCACGTGCATCAGGGATGATGAGAGTACATACACATAGACGTATGTACATGTACGGCAACTATATCCTGGTACACGTGGAACGCCTGCATCGGCTAACTATTATTATTGACATGAGAATAGATCGGAGGTGAATAGATTGACAAATGGGGGTGAACGTTGGTAGTCACGTGTCTGGCAGTGACGCGTATGCTTTTATCGATTTATATACTTGATTGCATTCCATTCTTCGCATCTACTTTTTGACTCCGGTAATTGCTTCCT
Organism: Ceratina calcarata; assembly: GCF_001652005.2. Classification (NCBI taxonomy): domain Eukaryota; kingdom Metazoa; phylum Arthropoda; class Insecta; order Hymenoptera; family Apidae; genus Ceratina; species Ceratina calcarata. Next base: position 671,829 of record NW_017176693.1, on the reverse strand, counting down.
TTAGCAACGTTTTTAATCAAAAGCGGAGAAGACGTTCGTAAATTCCCACGAATTTACAGCTAAATTCAGGTCAGCTTTTGAAAACAAGTATAGAACCGTATGTCTTCTCGTAACAACGTTCGCTCTTTAAATCATTATTTTTTATTTATGAACTATTCATTCTGCGGAATTAGTAATATTTTAATGGACGTTCCACGCAGAACTTAGAAACGGTACTAATAGTGAGTGATCATGTCTATTACGGATATGTAAATACGCGAAACTGGTACATCTGCTTCGAGCAACTGAGTAAACCTATTCGTGCTTTATGCTTCGCCCACTAACAATAATGTTTGCTGAAACTTTGCATTCACGTAATAAACACCTGGTTTCAAACTACAAACGTGTATTTTTATGCAAAATTTACTGCTACGTTTAAGCTCTTACGGTGCATTTAATTCTGCAATACATATACATTATTAAAATTGTGTATATGCAATATAAAGTGGGATATTTACAAGTGGTACGATATCGTAAGAAAGCTTGGGTTCAGATAAAAACGATGATAATGATAAATTAATTTAGCAATTATGACTATGGACGTATGTGTGTACTTTTGTTTTGATCATCTTGTAAACTGTTTATTCAGTCATACAATTTTTGAACCTACCGCATGGAGCGATTGAAATTGTTTTGAACGTATACCAAATGGAGAGATGGCTAAATAAACCAAAAGGGGATTGAAAGTCAGAGAGTCGATTGAATGCGAAACCGAGTTAGAATAGTCTAGTGGCCATGTGTGTGGGTTATATACGTGAACTATGACTAAATTGTATTTTATCGATAGGAAACGGCTGTTCGTATCTACTAGAAGTTATTAAGGCAGAAAATGTTGTATACATATATAAAAAGCGCATATTTATTTAGAAAAGAATCCACTGCATATTCAATATCTTCTACAAATGTCATTTATCATGGATTCTGAATTACGTCTAATACGAGGAAATCATACGCAGCTCAATCTGTATTGGGTAACGTTAAATATAAAAATTCTTTCTATGTCGTGTATCTGGTCATAATTTAACGCGAGTTGATATACTCTACACTTTGCTTACAAAGAGTTATTTATTGATTACACTGTTTTTTCTTTAGCTTGTATCTTGTCTAGCTTACATTACCCAGATACCATAAAAGTTTATTGCTCAAACCTAATTTGTTTACATTTAATGTATTAATAACTCGATGTCAGCCTTGAAAGTCGTGTCATGTCGATATTATGAATCTTCGCTAGTGGAATAAAATGTCTCCGTAATTCATCTGATGAAAATCAGAGTAAATTGATTGAAGTAACGTTCGAATAAAGAAACTAATTAAGAAATGTTTAATTAAGGGATGAGCAGAATGAAACGTTAAACGAACGAAACCACAAATAGTTATCAGTGATATATGTAATATGAGGTAGCTGAACCTGACTAGCTGAGCATAAAAATTCAACCAGGCATCTCTTGAAACAAACTGCGAGCCCAATGCTGAAGTTGTAATCAAGTGTAGATGGTTCGTACTGATTGACAATTTTCCATGACCTCTTCACCCTCCAATACTCTTTTCTACTATTGCTACCCCTGTGCCCTCACACTATCCATCACTTCAATACCCACCCCCTTTTGAAATCACGTTTCGTTTCTGCTGCACATAAAGCCGCGTTCATACCGATAATTACGAGATATGTACGTGAAAACTGTTACGCGGATTACGGGTCAGCTAGCGTTTCATAAATTCGCTTGATTCCCTCTATTAATTGGATAGATGCTCGACGGTTGTACAGTAGTGAAAAAAGAAATTGCATGCATGCTGTAACATCGGCGAAAGTGCTTTTGGCAAATGAAAAGCCATTCGGAAACTGATGTTCGATTTTCCAAACAGAAATAATTATATTTTTTGATTGAACAAGTTCAGATAGTTTTCAGTGCAAACGATTTCAACAATTGTTTGTAGTATTTTGTTTTATACCGGCTTGTATTTTTTTTTTATTAATTTTGATTAGCGTGTACAAAATTGATCTCATACGAAAATGTAAACTGAGAGGGTCTGAAAGCGGCTTAATAGAGTCAAGTGGCGGATGCGAAAGAACGAATAAAAAGAAAAAGATGAGCCGCGCCGCGTCGTCGTCTCTTTCTCTTTCGTTCGTCTCTGTCTGAAAATTGGAATATTCGTCCCTCGATGGCAACCTCGCTTTCCGTTTAGAGATTGGTGGTACAATCGAACGATCCATACTCTCGAGAGAAGATTAAATATGACGAAATTAATTAACGGTGACGTGTACTTTTGTACGATGTATCGAAATCGAGTACGAAGTAGTCCCTTTTCTCGTTATAAAAATAAATTGACTTTAAAGATCGTGAACCGCAGTCTGGATTTATTTCTCGTTCGACTTTCACATGTCGATTCTTCTTCGATTATAAGTATCGTTTTTAATTAAATTAATCGTATTCATTCTTTTTTTATTCTCGTTTCGTATTTCCCGTTGACGAGATCCAGAATCGAAGGGTCTAAATATAACGTGTTTTCACAGCGGCTCTTCGAGGTTCACCTCCCTAGACACGGTGAGCGCTTGAGTAACAACAGCATCGAACAATAGCCGGGCAGATTAAGATGTAAATTAGTTCATAAGTCACAACATTATGCAATTGTCAGCTGCGACGAAATAACCCATTGTTATGCCAATAAACTTCAAAGATTCGGTACGTTCGGGTCACGAGATGAAAGATGAAACGGCTTTCAAGTTTTATCGATCACCGTTGTGTACGGTCTGTTTTACGATAGTGTCTTAATTCCCGGCAATAATCGTGGGGCTTACGCGGTGTTATTGAATTACCAACTCATGAAGCAACCTTATTACGGTCATAAGCTTAATCAGCTTTACACGGAAGAAATCGTTTTATGTAGTTCGAAATTACTAAATGTTCTTGCTCGTGGCTAGTTGTCGAGAGTTTTCAAATTCAGTAAAAAATTGTTTTAACATAAATAAACGCGATATCGACAATTTCCTGGGAGGAGAAAACTGGATGCTTTCATTGTATTCCTTTTTTCTCTGGCCAAAGTAGAAACGCGCCAGAAGCTAATTGTTATTGCCTCTATTTCGTTGAAGCTACGACTCTATCATCTTAAGTGTTGCTACCCACAAACAGTTAACATAAAAACGATAACACCGTGGAATTATAGAGCATACGTATAAAAATTGAATATTCTGCAATCTTTTAGTACCGACTGTACACGTATGTACTGTATTACTTTAGCAGTTATGTGTGTAACGTCGTAACACAGATTTATACGTATCAAATTTTTTATTAGTCTTGCATCAAAGGTCACTGTGTCAATATCTCACCAGCAACGTATCACTGTCTGCACTTCTTAATGCAACTATTACTTAAAATTTAATATCGGAATCTTCAATCAAATTCCATTCGATGCATTCTTTCCTTCTGCTAATAATTAATATCATAGTAATCGTAATTAGAGCAGTCTTGTCGGAAATAATGAAATCGCAAATTTATGACACGGCACTGGAATACTCCAGATAAAGACGACATTGTATAATCATGAAATGGTTTCAGTTTGAACTAGCAGCATCTAACAATAAGAGGAAGCTCGTTTATTGATCGATTTCGAGACTTCATTTGCTTCCCAGTTCTTGTTTTCCGTTTTTGGTCTCGTGCCATGCAGCCGTCGTGTACCAAAGCGATACTATCGTGTAGGTTTGTGTATTAATAAGCACATAGATTTCATACTTCCGAAACCATTATCATTATCATAAAATAACGAGCATGTTCAATTATATTTGTATTGAAACTGTCAATGATTTAGTTAATATAATCAGCAGATTAAAATGTGCATAGTAATTCATTCGCAATGTAACTTTCGCGTATACAAATACATTATCATTAAGGATGTTCAGGCTATACAACCCCTGGCAAAAGTGATGGAAATATAAAATTTGGCAATTTCTATGCTTTTAGAATGCAATCATTTACCTTTAATGGTGAATATATGAATCATAACAGTAAAGTTAACTATTAGAATGGTTTTTGATATTCGTAAAGAAGCTTTGACTATAATTTTAGGTTCGTTTTACTACAATCTTTATCAACTGTTACATGTGACTGTACTCGATTTCAACTTGAATTAAGTGTTAAAAAAATTGAATTATTATACGAAAATACAAATATCAGTATTTTAATAAAAATCTCTTTTTCCATTTAGTAAACACTCAGTATTTTCGATGCATTATGTTCCTTATATAATTATTCATCAGCATAAAAAGTTTCAGAAGCTTGACACTATTTTTTCTACATTTTTTTAATCAATGAACCTGACAATGTATTTTGCTAATCTCCATAAGAACACATGTTAATTTTAAAGTACTATAACATTAAAACAAGCTCGTGAATCTTCATAAAAATTTATACATGATTTTACTATGAAATAATCTACTTATTTTCAAAATTTCAAGCTTATGTCATCGTTTTGACTTATAGCCCAAATATCCTTAAACAAACTCATCGCGTGTGTCAAAGTACGGCATCATGATTTATAAAAGAATGTTTAGTACTCGTAGTCGCAACGTGCACTTGCGCACCTTCTAAGGACGATCCTCCTTGTGATTGCGATTATTGCAATGACAAAACACAGGATGATGATACGATAAAGGATGAGGAAAATTCGACGTTAAAATCGCAATTGTATAAAGAGGACAGAGATGGTGACGGTGATCGTACGATCTGCGCTCGTGATCGCGATTTCGATGATCGAACATTCCCAAGCGTGTGTCATATGTTCTGTTACAATCGTTGTCTGATAATGCGACATTCCACTGTCACAGAGAACGACGAAAAGAAATATGTCGCGATCGCTTATAGAACTAGTAAGTAACGACGACCGGTCCTTCACTTCGTGCTCTGATCAAAATACCTTTCATTGATCCTCAGATTTCTATAAACTGCGAGATGGCGAATGTTAAGGAAAGGAAATCTCTGCTGTAACGTGGTCCCATTCTGCCGTGTGTATTGGGAAAAATTTCTACGAGGTTAGTAAATGTTCAAATTAATTGATCCAACGTTTACGGCGTTCAGCGCTTTTCCATTAAATGATGGTAATTATACATATAGAAGTGAACTGTCCATTCAATACTTTTATGTCAATTAAATTGTGTACAATATGAATTAAAAGTCGGCTTCTGTTCAAATCTCTTTCTAAATTACATTAAAAAGAAGTGGACTTCACTTTTTTTCTACATGATTCCGACCAAATGCATTTTTTCCAAAATTCTTTTTACGCGTCATCTATGATCCTTCTAACTTCCCGGAGTAACTTGGTCCGCTTTTAAAAAAGTTACTCAGTTCCAAAGGCTGTTTCAGCAGCTTTATTATCACTCTGCGCGTATACATCATACTGTACGGAAATATGTATATACGAGTACACATTCAGTGCTATCAAGTGCTATTCAAGGACAGAAGAGATGTTAAATCCTTAGGGTAGGGTCGCACAGGGTTATCGTTTAGTTCTGAAATTCGTCACTGGGTTGCGCATTGGACGAACTCTTTCTCGCTTCTCAAATCAAGGTCTAACTATGGTAAATAGCCTGAAGAGCAGCAGGAAATCATACTTACCTGGCGTAGAGGTTACCGTGATCAAGAAGGCGGTTCCTCCAGGGCGAGGCTTTTCCATTGCACTAAGGTTGAGCTGACCTCTGCGAATGCCCCTAATGTGGGCATCTCGGACGTACAATTTTTGGTAGTCGGGACTGCGTTCGCGCTATCCCGGATAATTAATATCTAATAATAATTATTAACAATAGTCTCATAATTTTTACGTCTAAATAAAAGGACGTATATCTTATTATTAGTCTGAGACTCGGTGATTGGCTTTTTATATTTTTAACAATAAGAAGAGTAATGCTATAAAGATATGTAACATGCGTGTAGCAATGTCAAATTGATATTGAAACACGATATTAACAAGTGTAATCGTTTTCAACTCTCTATATTCCTCTCTTTCATTGAGGTTCAATTGCTACCTCGTGCAGGCTACCTACTTATCAGTACAATAATGTTCTGTAATTGCTACGCTCTGGTATACAATATACAAAGCCATTAAATATCTTTGTATCTTGCTTTCGCGTATACTATCTAAGCACGTAGGCACATATGCCTAATAATAATTTCACATTCAAATGAACGTGTTGAATGTTAATTCATGTACTTACTCGTGCCGGTATGGTGATAATAGTCATCTAAATTATATACACTTGGCTACAGATATCAAGAAATTCATACCCGTAGCTTGTTACGTACATTATACGAAGAAGATGAATAATATTCGTGTTAACAGTTGCTTCAAAATATTATCTGTAGACCTTAAGAGTATTTCTTTTTCAATAATATCGATGGATGATGTAACATAATTTCCTTACATTTAAATGCATAGAATTAGCAATTAAATTACGTTAATCATTTTTTAAATTTGAACTTGAAATAGATGGTAGTACGTAGTTCTGGCAGACACCGCTATGCTGTGCCGGCTGTGCACGATTTCTCGCAGTTAAGTTTGTCCCCTACAGGCATAAGTGAGCTGGGAAGGTCGATGAAAGCATACTTACCTGGCGTAGAGGTTACCGTGATCACGAAGGCGGTTCCTCCAGGGTGAGGCTCTTCCATTGCACTAAGGTTGAGCTGACCTCTGCGAATGCCCCTAATGTGGATATCTCGGACGTACAATTTTTGGTAGTCGGGACTGCGTTCGCGCTATCCCGGATAAATAATGTTAAAAAATAATTTGTTTTTATTCATAGACATATTCTCTTCGTTTTAGGGAAGGAATAGTACAATATTCAGTATAAACTCTTTAATCGTTAAAATACAATTCCTCTAAAATTCCATTCTTGGGAAATTTAGTGTCACTTCTTTGATTATGTTGTCCTTAGCTAACCATCTAGTTTCTTAATCGTTTGTACATGATCGATGTAATAAGGAGTGCGCTTATAAAAAGTATTTAGAGTCTTTATTAAACGGATAATTAGATAAGGTAGACGAAAGACGGTAGAGAGAGGGATAGGGTGTTGAGAGTGGAAGGTCGCAGTGTATAAAAGCACAGGTGACAGTCTCCAGTTAAATGATACAGGAAGCACATGGCCTGCTTAAGCATCCGTGCGAGGGCCTGTCTGACGTTTCCGTATATCGGCCGCTTGAAACGTGTTGGAAGTTAGCGGACCAGCTGGTCTGGCTTAGTGGTAGTGGTCGGTGCAAGTAAGCATGGGGTCGGATGGCGGCGTCGAGGAAGGAATTAAACAGACGCGGAGTCCTCGCAAATTGAGTTGAACGGGCTCGGAATTTAAACATTCAAATTAACCTGTTTAGCAAGTCAAAGGGGCTAATGTGCGCCCGTTGATTTCGCACCCTCCTTCGAGATCCTAATATTCAATCGATATTGCTACATCTCCCTTAAGATCTTTTATTTCTTTGTCTGACCTCGTGGAATTTAGTTGTCTACGTTTCTTCTTCGAAATTGTATAGAGAAACAGTTTGCATTAATCGAAACTTGACTTCTATCTAAATTCAATTTGTACGCTCCGTTCTATCGTTGAAAAATTCTAATTATTTCGTAATACTTTCGTACAGCTCCTTCACGTGTCTCGTACACAAAAATAATTACTCCAGTCGGAGACTCGTGCTCGCTTCCGCGGTCAATTTCAAGGAAAAGAGCTATCAGTCAATTAATCTCGGCGATGAAAAATAAAACCGGGCTCGAGAGGAATAGCTTTGATAGCACGTGGCAAAATGCAAGGCTATTAAACTTTTAGTATTTCTAGAATTCAGCGGGGGTAGTAGTATACGTTCCGTTGTACGGGCGGAGCATCTCGATGCGATACGCTGCGAGCCGTTCGGAAAGGAACACCGCTATTAGTGGAATAAAGCATTTCCTTTAAAAGTTTCTTTCTATAAAATCATAATAGCGCGCTAGGAAAAGTTCGCCGGATTGAACGGATATCTATCGAGTTATTTTGTTGAAATTCCATTGGAAACTATCGTAACGTAAACGACAAAACGGTCCGATCTGTGAATCGTAGATGTTCGCAACTTTAAAAAAAATCATTGTTTCCCTCGGCAATAATTATTTCGACTAATTCCGATTCGCTAATCGAACACAGTATGCTGTTATCACGTTATTCATTTGTAACACGATATAATTAGTGATATTAAATAGAAACCAGTTGAGCACGAAGGGGTAATTGAGTGGCTTAATCAAAATGCGTTTGCATCTAATGATACTTCCAGCGAATTAACATCGCATTACACGTTTTATGTATCGTCTGCTCATGAATTCGCGAACGTGGCTATATTATATAGGCATCGTCGCACATTGTACTTATAAATATATAAATAGCATCAAAGGCTATGTCACCGATCGCTTCATACGGGGGGGCCAATAGAGCTACAGAACAGGATCCAATAAAATCCGTACTTCTGAATCGCACGGATGTCTGCTCTGGCTGGCTTCGAGTAGTAGTTACAAAATTTCCATAGTTGATCGGTGCCTTTGAGAAATCAAGAAACAGAGATAGTTTCGCCGAGGCAAGTTCGATGGAACGGAACAGGAAATCCTGGGACGTGTATCGCGGAACATACAAGCGCTCCTTACGTATTTACGTACGCGCCTTGTACACTTCCTAGTCTTTCATACAGGAGTATAAACAGCTTCGTGTTTGGACGTTCCGATAGCTTACGTCGCGTCGTTTATTTAACCTCTCGTATAATACAATTCTTATCATATGCACGATCGACGTAATCGCGGGAATACTTGATGTCGTAGTTGATGAAAAATGATTTAAACATGGTAAAATAGTTGAGAACAAGTGAGGACATAGCATGTTTTTGTTGTATCATAGATTTCGATGACGATATTATGCGCTGAAAATGTTGTTTCAGTTTCGTTAATTATTTGAATCGAGATTCGTTCGAACAACAGTCGAACAACTGTAACACCGTATATATACTGTTGAATAACCGCGTTTCAATCAAATCAAAACGATTGTCCGCGATCGCTGTACCCCTTTCTGCAGAGGCATTGTACAAGCGCGTGCAACTAATCAGAACTCGTTGGAATATTTTCGCGCACGATACACCGGGGCGCGATTATACGCTGTACACCGGTGTTCGCGTATAAATATAGGAAGAGAAAACAGTGACCCGTTTTCGGTCTATCGAGGCTGAAGTAGGTAGTAATACCTGCGCAGGTAACTACGGTTGCCCGAAAGAGCATTGGAAGAACAGTAAAAGGTGCCGTTTCCACTCGTGTCGGAGTTAGGAAATTGTAATTCCGTAGCTTTCAACCGGTCGTTGCGCGGCGATCGTTATCGATTCGATTATTCGTCGGCCGTTTTCACCGCGCCGAAGCCGATGGTGCAACACTCGAAACGAAACAAGCTAGGTAGGTGGTTCTTGGTCGGTTCGTTGCCATCCTCGTAGACGGGGTGACATCTTCGCGGATCGTGTTCTTCGGTATTCCAGCAAACATCTTCGACCGTTTCATTTCTTCTTTCGAACTTTATTTTGAAAAAAAGCAAATGTCCACGATCCGGTGCGAAATGAAAGAATTTGAAAATTGCGAACGATCCTTTGTGTATCAAAGAAGAACACAATCAGGTTTCGTACGACAGAGTGGTGAACCGTCGTGCTGCTAGTTTTGTTAAATGGACGTTATCTCTGTCACGATAAAACGAGATATAGTACTGATGAAAACGGATAAAACAAAATCTTGGAAATGTATAGGGAAACGGGGATTCGTGGCTTTCGAGTTACATAGCAGGGTTATAGAGGGTCGAAGGGGTGAGCTGTCATTTGTCTGGCTTGTTCACTAACTAACAGCGGATAGAAATTCCCCGGAATCGTTTCTGACTGATGCCGAATGATCACTCAGCCGTTTTTCCCCCTCATTGTTCCGATAACACTTCCCTGTCGTTGGCTTACTCTCTCTTTCATTTACAAGAGTATTGCCAGCAACGAATAAGCGGAACCCATCGTCTCGTCATGCCTCCCTCGTGTTCTCCGGCGAGTTGCGAATTCATTTCTGAACGTAAACCGTTCGTTTGCTTTTACGATTCTAAATTATTTGCTAGAGAGGCGATTTCGACGTGTGACCAACCGTTAGTAAAAGCTGAGAAATATGCTTATTAGGCAATAACCGCGGCGGTGTGTAGAGCCATCAGAAATGTTAATGGGTTCGACATTACTCTATTTTATTCAGCCGAGACCTTTCCTCGGATCGCGTCGCGTCGTCGCGTGGTTATGCAATCAGAGGCAATAAAGACGCAACGATCTGAAGGAATCATGATTGCCAATTGCCATGGTAAGCTCCAAGGGTACTACGTTAATGTTCGTTTTCCATGAACCAAATAACTCCGGTCTTGGAAAGGGGACTGATTGACATAGCGGCTCGTATCACGAGAGAGTTACACCGACAAACCGTAGAAAGTACCGGCTCGGCGCGGCTGACGAAAGTATCCTAGCGAAACCCTCGCTATTGCGTGCATTTGCGCGGACTTCTAGCTTCGGTAACTTCCGTTGTGCTACCTGGGGCCGATCGTAATTATAGAAAGAACTGTTCGAAGTAACGACGGAATATCAGATCGCGTTTACAAAATTATGTTTAATGACACCACGCGGCACCGCTCCGATCTGTTGACACTGTCCGGGAGAAATTGATATTCCGTAGACTTAATTGCAGCGATTGAAAACTTCTCAGGGAGAAAAGTTATCTCTAATAACGTTATCGTGGATTCAATCAACGGTTATATATTCCATCCTTTGTAGCATCGATTGAAGTTAAGTGTTCTATGTATTGCCAAGGAGTAGAGCGTGGCTGTTACGAAGCGTTGAAATACGTTCAATAGCAAGGTCGATGTTCATAATAACACGCGAAGAGGTAGAGGTGATCGTTGACATAATTCCGTGATACGAAATTTGAAAAATCGTCCTTAAGTAATATAATTTTTTGTGTTACATGCATTAGAATTGTTATTTCTATTTTTAGAAGTTTGTACTCTTTTTAAAACATACGAGGGTAATTGTATAGTCGAGGTGTCAGATTCATGGGTTCGGTCTCTGGCTTCCGTATAGTGGCTCAGGGTGGCACGCAATAAACTCTGAACGATCTGTATCGTGTGGCACCCTCGTTCGGATCTTTTATCAGAAACTCTGATCAGTTCTAATCGACTAATATTTTCGTGACACTCCAATTTTCCGCGATAAACCCACGCCGAGATTTCCGAGCCAAAGATGCGCGTTATACGTATATGGATTCTTGTGAAAATTTAGATCGTCGACAAGTTGGCCATATCTTCTTTACGCAGATAAAAATCGTAACAGTAGTTCGTAAATAAGTCTAAAAATTCATGTAATTAAAAATATTTGCCACGTATACTCTGATTTTTATCCGTGGTACGCAGAACTGTTAATCCAATCACATCATTGAAAATGAACGGTTTCGTTTATTGTTGCCAGTGAATATTTGCGGTAATAAAGTGGAATAATTGCGATTGCATGTCAAGCGAAAATCTTCTTCGCCACCGTTCAAGTTAAATTCTCACCTAACTCGGTTGAAGCTAATCACCGGTAAACCGGGAACGTGCGTGGTTAACCACAATTGCATGCGACGTGTGACAATTGACAACAATCTCTTCATTGATATGCGTTAGCATATTCAAGGGAAACGGATTACCGGAATTCGAAACAACCGACCGGACACCCTTTATTTAATTTATCAAATTGCTCGACTTGCACATACCTCGTTTTTATGAAATCGATAAAACCCATATCGCCGAACTTTAGTAATTCAAACTTAATTAACGACTGAACGATTACATTGAATTAAATAATAGAGATTCCAAACTATAAGTCGCGTGTATGTTTTATTAGATTGAAGCATATGAAACATTGATCTCTATTTTAAAGTTTTTCAGTCAAAAATCATACACGATGTCCTTTCTCACTGTCTACTATTATGAATCAAATTAAACACGAGATATTAGGAGATGTTAGAATGTAAGTAATGACTAATGCTTGAACTTTTGAGATACGATTAGTATAAAAATCAATGAAGACAAATTGGATAGCAGTCAAATAAATTACCTTAAATAATGTAGTCTAGAATCGCACGAGCGTCAATTTATTGGACGTTTGCACGTGTGTACTCATGTTCTTTTTAGTACATTGGGAGAAAGCAGAAAGACGTAACAACAACGACTGTCAAATTGATGCTCGCGTGACCCTAAAGCATAATAAATCTATACACGTGGCATTCAAAGATATTCGGAAGCACAAGCCACATAATCAAATGTATGAAAGTACATCTGCAGTGTTTTAAGCTAGGACCATTTCATATTCGCCAATTTTATAATTGTTTGGAACAAGGAGTATGTATAATTTCAATACTTCTGTAATCTCTGTTCAACAGAGTATGGAAAGACATTTAAAAATATGTTGAGCTCAGCCAAAATTAGAGAACTGCGTACATGTTTGAATACGCCCGAGAATTGTCATCTGAGCACGTTGACGTAGGGGAATAATTTTGTTTGCGTCGGGCGGGCGTTACACCGGATATAGATACGAACGCTATTAGAGGAAGCAACCCCTCGTCAGTGTCAACACGGTGTCACGGGATTAGGATATATTTGAACGCGTACGGTTATGCGAGGCTTCTTCGTTCATAATCCAAATATCAAGTAAATATAACGAGGCCCCATACGAGAAAACGTCGAAGCGAATCACGAGCTGCGTGGTCGGGCAAAGCCGTGCGCACGTGGCCAGAACTCCCTTTGATCACTGCGCTGCGCCGTGCTGCGAACGTTAAAGGGAGATGCATCGTTGTTAACCGGGATTAGCAGTACATACCTACTTTCCGTCACAATTATTTCAAGGGCCGCGTTCTGCGATTCGCAACACGGTACGTTAATAGGCTATATATATAGGCATACTTTCAGTTTCAAATTCGTTCGTATTTTCGTTATTGATTTTCGATCAGACATCGCTCGTTGCTCGTGAAAGCCATGCTGTTTTTTTGTTTACTAATTAATTAATATCATTTTCCGTGTTCGAACGAGTCAGCTCTTGTTGGTCACACTGTACTCAGCAAAGATTGTCAAATGAAAATGTTCCATTATCAAATGAAACTGATATCACAAATGTCGTTTCATTAATCAAAATACGGATGCCAGCTAAACGTATACGTTCTCGTGTATCAAAGAATGATCTGAAAGTAAATATCGGTATGCGTGGTTAGTTACAGCAATGCCGTGAACGGGCTCATTGCCAGAATTTTCTCTATCGGTGCATGAGGTATGTCAAAGAGGTATAAAACTTTAAGTAATGAGGTCAAGCGACCCGTACTTTCTATTTAATTAATCCATGCATGTAGGATCGATGTTTAATACGCTAAACGGAAAATGGTTGTCTTATTTAAGCGACTGATTTGAATTGATTTTATTTTTAAAACGTACACTTCGACGCTTTAGAATTCGTTAATTCATTTCCGTCACATCGTTAATTAAATATTTCTGACAATGAGTTACCTATTTCTCTGAATTGACTGACGTTCGTTATCGAATCAATTAATATAACTTACACATGATATTAAAATATTAAATGAAACACATGTAAAACTATTATAGGACGAAGATGTACACGTGACATCATGATATATTAAACAAAATAATTTCGGAAAACAATTTACTGATAATAGCGCGGGATTTTAATCGCCATGAATTTCACGAATTATTGTAACGTCCACAAATTAGTTTAAATGTAATCATGCATTCGCGCTGTCCATGTTTTACAGTTCCCGACGCTACGGATCAACAATTTAGCAATATTGTTAAACTAGTTCTACGCGAATTTATCATTTTCAACGAGCTGTTATAAATCGTGAACCCTTAATAACCGTGCGCTAAATTATGGAACATAATTTCGATCGTCGTTACAGTATATTTTCCCATTAAATATTTCGTTGCGATACGTTTTTGGCGTAAAATATGAACTCTTATAAAATTAAATTGTCTTCGCTCAACGATTGATGTAATATATTCATTTTACACTACGTGAATACTCAGAGTCTCATTTAGGAATTTGACTACGTACTTATTCTTGTGTCAAAAGCTGAGCTCTGCTCGTCACGTATAGACAGTCCTAATTGCGCGCATGATTGAGCCCAGCTCACTCAAATATTCTAAGGCATAGGCTTCCTGTAACGTCCATTATTATCCCCAACTGTCAATTAGATCTCGTATCTCAGTAAAAGTTTCACCATAAATAGCTGGGACTAGTCCTTTGAAAATTAGATCAATGTATTAGAAATTCTTTGATTGGCAGTAATTTAGAATGTTCGGGAACATTTTTTATCCCACGCATCCATTAAGAGACTTGATTAATATAATTATTACGAATTTAATCATTTATCATATTGATTTTTCATTGGTACGTTAATCTGGATATAATTTAGATTGGCAACTGCTATGAAAATTTAAAAAGATCCACAGTAAGAATAGAATTAAAATTGTTGGTGACCGGGTGTATACGTAGACGATTGATAACAGTCTCTTTGGCCACATTGTCGGGTCTAGAGTAGGGTAAAGCACGCGGCAAGCGGGGATGAACCGGGCATCTCGGGGCGAAACAGAGAGAGAGCGGGGTGGGTGGTAGAGCACCCTTGCTCAACTCGCGCCGAGGGTGGGGGATCCTCGTGCCGCTGTCGGATATACAGAGGATCCCACGGACTTGGAACTTCAGTCTGGACGCGACAAGCGTTACGGTCGTTGCGCGTGTTCCGCGCGAGGGGGTGAGTCATGTGTGAGAAACGTGGTATGTGCGCGAGTAAACAGGTGCCTCTTCTGGTAGTGACTACTCTGTTGGTTGGCGTGCGCCCTGAGTCAGTCGGTGAGTAAACGAAAACCATATTTTTACGGTTCCTTCATTTTCGCGTTAACCCCGCGATGCACGCGCGTTCGACCCTTCTTCGTCGTTCGCTCTCGGCGTCAGTCAGTGTCAACGAAAAAGCTCGGTATCCTTATTTTACACGACGGACCGTCTCGTTGATCCTTATAAGAAACGATTAGAAATCGAAAGACGTGTGCAAACTCGTCAGTAGTTTGCTTTGAGAGAGGGTTCATTCTCGATGCTTTAGAAATATTTTACGGGACGTTATTGCTCACAGGGTGGCTCATTATTTTTCATCATCGTCTTTATATGTATCTTTGAATATCGATGTAAACTCTCGGATAATCAAAATTATTTCTAAATTACATATATGAAAGTCCTTCGGTGATTTAAATGCTTCGTATAAGTTTATGTTCTGACATTAATTTTACTTCGAGCCTTTTTATCCGAGAGCCCAATATATTCATGACGATATGTCGTCTAGACTAATACATACATACGTACTGGGTCTCATGGGTTTTTAATCTTTGTTTTATAAATTGATATTGCACATAGTTTTTCCGAGACTTAGAGCTGAACAAACATTATCTCGGAATCTGAACGAGGAATAAAAATTGCTCGACAAATAACTGGGATAAGAGCGAGGCAAAAAACGTTCCGTAAATTCGTTCCCTCGTGTCTCTTTCCGAATGTTAAAATTATACTCCAATTTTTTCGGCGAATAGAAACAGTGGGAGCTCGGGTGGGAAAGGGGGAGGGGGAGGGGCAGGGGCGAGAGTCCGCTTCAATCTTGCTGTCGCGTATTTCTCAATTATCTACAAAATTGAATCTTAATCTGTTCGAGCAATTGCAGTTCGCAAGCTTGCTTCCTTTCGCGAGATCGCGATAACATTTTTCGGTGCGAATCAAAATTCAGCTGACCCGACATTTCAGCCGCGATATACGATTGTCTATATTTTCACGAAATACTCTCTTCGTCATTCGGATCGACTGTGCCAAAATATTCGACGCATTGAGAATATTGTTATTTTCCTTCGCACAAAGAGTATTTGCATTCCTCGAAATTATTTCAACACGTATCTACTGCGAAATTAATTACGCTATGGCGAAATGCATTTTTTTAATTGGTATACGATACAAAACATCACTTCTTATAATTAGTATGCAAAACAATATGATTTGACGAATATTTACGCCTCGGAAGAAAAAAAAAAGATGGAAACACGTGTCTCTGTCGTTTCCGTCATTAAGCGCGCAAACACACAACGAAATGTTGTTTGGCTGAAAAAAAAACTAAAAAAAGAAATAGAGGCGGTACGTGTAACGAATATTGGGCGTGCGAGAGATTTGTCACAACGGGAATATGGAGCGATAAGATGAATCGGGCACCGTTTTTTTATTTTGCGCCGTTAACGATCTCCTTTCTCGTCAACACGGTCGCGAAAGTCGTATAAACCTGGAGTTCAATTCGCGCTGCGCCGTTGGTTCGCGAAATTTTATTCGGTTCACGATACTAGTTGTTACCGACTTGCTGTTTGACAGATGCGTGTGCCGTAACGTTGCAAATTCGCAAATACTACTCCTGTGTCACGTAGCCACTTCGTTCGGTTTCATTGGTTAAAATACAAAAACAGGTGGAAGCAAGTCGTAATATCGGGCGCATCGCGTTTCTGTCACGTTCTCTCTGTGGTACTCATAAAAATCGTTCACGTTCATCATTCAATAGTATTTTTGGATCTTCTTGTTATCTAGTATATTATTGCACGTTCGTCAGTTAGGATTTTATCAGTACTTCCTATTTTTATACTTTCTGCAAACAGCTTCGGTTTTTAAAATGTGCTTTAATATTTTCCAGCTAGAGGAGGTGAAAATAATCTACTCAGTATTCTTATTTTTAGTGAACTTCATTTACATTCTACAATATTTAAACTACATCTTCCTTTATTTAAAGAACATTGAAAAATGCATACGTTCGTCTAAAAAGGGTTTGAGTTTTCAGTCTAAAATTTACTTAACACAGATATTAATATTATATTAGAGATAATTTCGCATGAGAGTCTTGACGGAAGTTCAAAGAGGAGAAGAAAATACGTCCTATTGAAAATGATGACGCTGTAATCAGTAAAATTCTACCATCGTATTTCAAGTTCCCGTTCGTTCAGCGTTGGTCTTTCTGTTATTAATTTATCGTCGCGGAGTGGTATAGCGGCGATCGTGTGTTTACAATGGGCGCCGCGTTTAACTTAGCGAGTACTAAAGTACGGAATTAATTAGAAATAAGAAGGAAAGTTTAATTCGGAGCGCGTGAAGCGGGTATGAACCCCCGTCCGGTAGTTCTCATTAATTCCTTCTTCTCTTTTTATTCTTCCATTTTCTCCGCTCGCAAGAGTTTACAGTGGGTAACGCACATCGTGATAACGCGTTTCGTTTTTCTATTTATCTGTCGTGTTAACTCGATTGACCTTGAACGAGGAACTCGACTCGCGTTATTACTGTTCGAAATTGGATTCGTGGATGTTAAACACAGCCGAATTGTTATCACCTTTCAGCAAGATCGAGCCGAGGTAATGTTTTGCGTGAAAAATTGGAAAACACGCTTACGATCGTAAGTGGAGGTACGTAGTAATAAGGGTGGGTAATAAATTTTCCCGATTTTCCTGGTTGCGGAATCACGGAACACTGCGGATTCGTTTCGTATGATTGAAAATTAACCGACGTCTCGACGAGCTCGAACTCGGGAGTCGGGAAACCAATTTGTTCCGAATCGGTGTTCGACCGATCACATTTATTACGCGGATGAAATACATCGGTCGTTATAATTACCGGCTGAATTAATCACTCGACTCTATGACGAAGCGACGATGGTTCGGTAATTTTCAACTAAAAGCCTGAGAATTTTCGGTTCAAGGACTTATTTCCATAAGAGATACTCTGTGAATTTCCTACAATAATTTATGGTACAAGATGCGTGCATATTCTGAAAAATAATAATATTCATAATTGTTTCTCTCAGGGCTTCGAGGAAATAAATTTTGCTTTGTCAAAGTACAATAGCCATAAAATAAAGAATAATCAAATGTAATTCTTAATGCAATGACGTTTGACGCAACGACGCTTTCTGACGTAGAAAAATGTTTTCTGTCATAAGTGCATTAACGTTGTACTAAAATTGGAATAAAAATTTTGCAACTTGTCACGTAGATGTTAATTAAAGAAAGTAATTCTTTGAAAGTACGATCTTGTGGGAAGTTCGCGTCCCTGGGAAATTCGTTATTTATTTTTATTAGACAGTTCGTCTTGTTACGTCAACAAGGAGAACTTTGCATTCTTAGCTCGTAGACAGTTCTTTCACGACGGGAACACGTTAATGCAAAAACTTGACCGTTTTGCATTAACATTTTGTGGCTAGCCGTGGTTCCTCACGAGAGTACGTAACAAAATTTCACCGAGTAACGTCTTGCCCGTCACGTTTAAATTTACTGCTCATTTGGGTATCGTTCCGCGGAGCCGGGCAAAACAAAATCCAACGAATCGAGAATATGGAAAATGGAAAAGTGTCACCGATCAAATAGGTTTTATTAATAAATTGTCTGCGGCAAAAAATTTCATAACGCTAAATCATCAGCCGCAACCGCTTGCAGAATTTCTGAGGATGCAAAAATTGAACGGATTCACATTTTCGTTATTTTTATTATCATTATCAGTTTATTATTCAATTTTCACTCATAAAAACGTAAAAATTGCTATGTCTTTTCTTATGACTTATTAATTTGAAAAAGAAGTCATTTCGACCCCTCCGGTAGAAATAGGTATACGTCAATCGGCAGTAGTTCTAGTGTTGAACATAAACCATAGTCTTTCAACGGCCGTCCTTACAATTGTTAAATACTCGTAGACTCTTTGTCGAGACGAGGAAGTGAATGATAGGTACAAGGGTCGCAGTTAATAACAGGATCCTCGATGACGGTATAATTTCATTGAATTTCATTGAAGGTCAATAGACAGATGGTCGCCGGTCCGCAAGTATCATCGAAATCCTTTGCCCATAAAATTGATCAAATTCTGAGATACGGTGTACCGGCAAACGCTTTGAATCCAATAAAGAGGATTAAGTGTACTGAGCTGTAAACACGGTGTGATTGAATTCTAGGGGTGACGCGCTCTCTCCCTACTTTTCTTTACCTCTTCGTTCCTCCCTCGCACTATCTCTCTCTCTCTTGCGTTTTCTCTTTTTATTCTTTTCTCCCTATTTCTAGCATTCACTTTGTCATCCGACTTCTTTCCCTCATTTCGGCTTTTGCTTGTCTTTAATCCCCGGCGCTCCTTTTCGATTTTGTTCTCCGACGCAGAGGTACGTTTCTTTTGATTCCACGTGGGGCAAAAACGTGATACCCCCCGTGTTCGATGTTCTTTCAGTTTCATTACCATAGAAAACATCGTGACATTAACCTCTTCTCTTAAATCGGATACGTTCGCCGTAAACGGTGCAAAGGCTTCTTTGAAACTCTTGCGTAAACCGTCGATCCGGATAGGTAAAAGCATAAATACCGCATGGAGCCTTGCTACGTGCTTTAATTCGCCTCGTATTAATTTGTCGTCATTTAAAGCGTAAATGTTACGAAACAATAGCATTTGTAGTGTCAGGATCACCGACGGAACGCTCAGTTTTGACTTCTCGGTAATAGTGTGTGCTCGCATAATAGCAGACATTATCCCTGCAAATAATGCAAATGTACATTCGCAGTTTTCCGATCGACTGTTTACAGTGTAAACGTAGACATTTATTATAACTTTAATTACGCGTCGTTTTCATCAATATGCATGTTTGTTATGCATTTCTACAATTTGGAAATTATTTCATCATGCACGAGAGGCTCCCAGTATTTGCGCTTTAGATATGGACAAATTAATTACAGTTCATTAGTCGTGCCTCCTTTTCGTTTGATAGTATGAAATATTTATCATATCGATATCTTGCAGGTGATTTATTTATCCACTTGAAATTTATGAATTTCGTTGAGCACGAATATCGATTAAAAAATTTAAGAACGGAACCGGTCTACATTAATTATGAATATCTTTGCGCCAGCGTATATTTCCTTGGAAATATTGAATTCGCCGCGTGTGTACAAATTTTACACGTCGCGAATTCATATGTATTGCTTATGCGAAGGAAAAACGTATAAATGAAAAATGGTTATTAATGGGACCTCGTTTCAGGAAATATTCCATCCAATAAATTACATTATTCTATTCTCGCGAAAATTTCGTATCACGCGTCGTTATTTACAAAAACGTATCGCGCGTTTATTCTACGTCGGTGTTGTTGTTACGTAATTGGAGTAAGAACAGTGATTTCCAAGGCAGGCTTTTTCCGGCGCGACACGAATTATTCAGCGACATATAAATTTCCATGGTAATTACATAACGATTTACATATTGATCGGTTAATTAATCGGACGCCGGAAAGTCTACGCGCTTTTCTATTAAGTGGCAAATGGACGAATTCTAATAATTTGTCTGTAATTGGGACAAGGGTTCTCATCTCGCAACAGTTGCACAGCATCACCCGATCCACCGTCGACGGTGTGCCGTTTCACGTGAAAACTATTTTTTTCTACAAACTCTTTCGAAATCTTTTTTTTTGCCCTCGAAAACGTCGCGATCAATATCGCTACGAGACACTATTTGGTTCGTTTTATTTTCGAAAGCGAATTGTTGTCACGGTTCGTTAGTTCAGCGCTTAAAAATTTACTTAACAAACTAGACTGCGCAACAGCCGAAGACACGGGGGAAAATATTTTGCAGCACGCGTCGCCTCGCGCATCGAACGCACACACTTTTTTCTACGATTTTATTCCCTCCAGAGAGAGTTCAATGATTTACACTGTCTATTTCGTAGCGTACGTAACAATTTCGCGACGTGATAAACATCGCGATCTGTGAGTATTGAGAACAAATGAAAAATGGAATGAGAACAGTGAGGAACATTGAGTTGCATTGTTTTGCTTACGACGGTGTGGCAACTGATTTGAAGAAAGTTCAGTTTCTAAAACGATTTGTCAAGATTTCATTCCACCGGGAAGTCGGCATTCTTTGCACGATTCGAACCTTTCAATCGATGGCAAACTGCGCCGATAGTTTTCAGTAGTACGAAAACCTTCTGTGTTCTTAAGTTTATATCAAACTCCCAGCGATTGCTGTTGTTGCGAAATGAAATGCTGTTACTAAAAACAGATCGCTCTGCTCCATTTTGTTCTATTCCTTCGTTTAAATCTGTATTAATAACGAAAGTTTCATATCGTAAAATAGTTTGATCTGGTGAAACACACAGTCTCGTATGCAGTAATTAAGACCGAAGTTACGAAACAGTTTTGCTCGTGAAAAAAATTAAATCTCGTCTCGAACACTCGGAACGCTTCTCAGTTGATTTTAATACGTTTTATACTCTGCCACGTTTTGCCACCAAGTTTTTAACCTACTAACATGCCCCGCTGCATTGTAGCTGACACGCTATCATGTGTTCCAATAACGTATTCAATGCCGGTTTTCTTGCGCACACATGCGTACATTTACAAGGTATTTCGTTGTCGCAGAGGCGCAAATCATAACTAATACGACATTTACTTGTACATGAATTATGCACTCGGACTCGCCGGCCTGATTGCAATTTCGCGAGGATAATACGAGCTATGGCCCCGTAAGATTTGAATATCCGCAAGTTCGCAGTACTAACCAGCAGTGATATCGATCCCAGGTTAAGGGACCGGCGTGCACGCGATCGAATTCTGTAACGCGATTCGCTGTCAAACCCGGTCTCTCTCTCCTATCAATTTGTACCGCCTATAATTCATTTAGATTGTAAATCAACCGGGAAGTTGGGCGTAATCGCCAAGTCCCACTGAACGATATTTTGGTATTTTCCAAAAATTTCATACCATCGTTACTCCGCAGAATATATTTTATTCCGATTTATTACACTTTTCTGACTGAATACAATTTGAATACCAATAATGGCAAGTATTTGTAATCTGAGAAACGATACCGTTAAACGGCATGGGAATTATTAACGCGTCGCTTGACGTTCACAAGCCCATGCCTCGTGGCAGAAGATAGAAAAAATCCTTGTTCTGAAATTTCAGACGAGAACAGCAACGCATCTGCCTGCCATGCGCGACACCCACTAGACGCACAAACATTTTCGATCGCGTCTACGGAAATAGTTTCTTTTTAAAATTTTTAGTAATAATAGATATAACAATTGAGTCGAATTTAATTGAATAAAAATTTGTTGAGCGACGAATAAATGACGTTTAAGACCGTGATACAACTCATCAGGGCGCCGTTCATAAAACAGCACGAGGCAAAGTAGTGCGAAACAAATGTTAAATGAATCTGACCGCAGGTCGTTGCGAATAAACGCGGCGACGTATAAATCATAAGCGGTGGCGGAACGGTGGAGGCCGGGTTCGAATCCTCTCGTCGAGATTCCACCAGAATTCCTGCTACAGTTGCCCCCTTTATTTTCAAGCGTTTAACTTTAACCGAACGGTGAATTGAACGGTGAAAAATTTTTGACGGATATCTCGGTAATTAAATTTTTCGTATCTTTATTTCCCCGGTCTTCGTAACATTTGGAACAATGAACGCGACGCCGTTGCGAGAGATGAAACTTTTACGCGAACGAGGCTCCGTTTCATTTTCATTTGGGAAAATTAAAACGACCCGATACAGAGACACGCGCGCGCGTTACGATTGGACAATTGTGCACTGAGTCCGGCCGCGATGCATTATAATTAATGAAGTTTTGAAACAACGCTGGTATTCATCATTGTTGATTCTTCGTTGCCAATAATTCGACGTTTGATACGGTTAAATGCAAAGTAGACGAGAAAATCGAATTAATCATTCTTATCGGCGCAACGGCGGTGGGGATGTTTCTGCTGTTTATCGCCATAGTTATTTTTCCGGATGATCGAATTAATTATATCGAAACCGGAAGCTTTCGATCCACGCATAATGCCTATACGTACGCGCGCGTATGCAATTCTGTTTGCCGGTGGCTATTCATCAGAGTTTTCGCCGTGTTTATTCTGTAAATAATATAATCGTTAACGCGAACAGTCTTCCGCCTGATTTACCTTGTTTCAACCTCGCTCGTTACGGTAAACATGAAAAGAATAAATTTGTGAAACGAAATCAACGGATCATATTTAAATATTCATATTTCGTAAAACGCGTTTCTTTACATCGTTTCGTCTCAGATATCGTCGGACGATCGAGACTCGTAAAAGCGCAAGATCAAAACGTTCTCTACGTTTCATATACGTATACTCCATCAAAGTTTCATGATCATCATCCGATTACGTCGCGATTCAGCAACGTTTGAAACAGCAACGCGATTATATAATGCGATTATCGACATCCTACTTTCTGAGAATAAATATTTCCGATGGTAACGACGGGCTGCAGGCGGGAAACAAAGCAAACAAACGTGTAATTCGTTCCCAGTGGTGGATAGAGTCACGTCGAGTGATTTCAACACGTGCTCGATGAATGAGAGAATAATTCATACATGAAACAAGAAATTCTTACGCGGCTCTGGTATGAAATACGTGCTGGCGTGCAGCAGTGGTGGTGCCGAGGCCTCGAGTTTATATGCACGCTGCAAACTACGTAGGATTAGATTGAGAACGAAAGGGTCTAGGGAAGACCGGGAGGAGAAGTATAAAATTTTATTTTTATATGGACGGAAGCGATGCCGAATTCTCGGCGATTAAAAGATTCTCTCGGCATTGTGAAGTATAAGAAAATGTTTTAGTAAGTTTTACAATTTCGTGTTACGCAATTAATTAAATGAGCAATTGGACCGCGTCAAGTAACGATGTTTAGAGAAAATTAACGAGCCAATTGTATCATTGTATAACTAATCAACTGCTTTATAAATTATAGCCACAGCAAAGCGTGTTAACGTTATAGAACTCGTTACGTCCCAATTATTATTTAATAACGCACACCTGTTGTAACTTTCATTCTCATCCTATGGCGCGCGATCAAACCCGAAATGACTATGATAAAATAACTCATACGTGTGCGATATAGTGTATTTCCATATTTACTTTGCGTTCCTATAAACTCGAGGCTGTAAAAGTTTACTGGTAAACGAGAATATTTCAGAGGAAGAAGTAAGTCACGCATGAAAATAATATACGAACGTAAGCTGTTTTTACATGAAATAGTTTAAATCTGGTAACGTATAGCTGCCCTGGCTGTGGTTAATAAATTAACGGAGGCCGTATTTTCTTCTCTCTCTTTTTTTTTTTACCTCATACAATTTCCGCGGGGAACTTAAGACACGGGTTTCCAAACTCTGAACGATCCAGCGTCGTAAGAAATAGCGGAATTGAAAAAGGTGATCTCGGGTGAGAAGCTCGCGCGAGGATAAAACGATGGTCTATGCACGATAAAACAAGATGAGCATAAATTTGCCGCTGAATTTGCGTGAACAGACTGAGAGTCCAGGGGAGCGGACTTACCGATAAATTTTTATGAACTTTTCAGAAAAATGTTGACTTACCCCTCGAGATATACTTTAAAAATCGAACAGAGAACATTTACTGTAAAGTCGTTTAACAAAATCGTTGATAGATTCCGAGCAACTTTCACGTTCCTCCTTGTTCTTATTTTACGGGAAGCCTGTTTTCATAACTCTTCTATGTTACTTTCGCGTTAATTGATTTCGAAATTGCAGCGTTGACTTTTCCGCACGTCGGAGGATGAAACAATTGTTTGTCCGGAAACTTTGTCGAAACAGTTTCAGATTTACTATAGAACCGCTACTTCGGATATTCTTGTTAACCATTAACTTGCCATACATAAAATCATCTCGGAACATTTAGCCACTTAATTCAAACTAATTCAGGAAAGACGTAAGACCGTGTCGTATATAGGATTTAATTAAAGGAATTCAAGTTTCCAAATAGTTGATGTACTTTGTTTTGTAAAGTCAGAAACTTGGGAGACGATCAGTTCTCGATTTCCAAAAGGTGTCGTCGCTGATGAACCGATGTTTAACGAATCCTATTCGATAGCAACGGTTTCACCTACCATTAACGAACTTTTGTAGTTTCCGCTTTTAAGCTATTCCGATAGCGAATAGGAGGCAAGTTATAGGGGTGGTGAACTAAGGGAGGTAATCGTGCCAAACCGCATCTGCTAATACAACCGGTGCATCGACTAAGCGATTCCGCTAATCTATACTGTTCGCTCAGATAACGTGTAGACGGTAAAGCAATCACCTAGTTCCGATCCACCGACTCTTTGTCTCTTCTAATCAGTTTCCACGGTACGATACATTTTTTCCAACTGTACAAAAAATAATGAAAGAGACACGAGTAAAGAACGAATGGGTATAAAATCTCATTTTAAGGAATGACTGATGTTTTATTTTTTACACATCAGATCTATCATCATTTGACGTTTCAACGCAGAGAACGTCGGTCAGTTTCATTAACGAGAACAAAGCTCTCATTTATCAGAAATACGGCTTCCATCAAATTTGCTTGCAAACATTTTTGACCTCTCTAATTGGAGGAACAAAAGAATTTTTAATAACAAATTGACATAGAAAAATTTGACGTAAAAATGGAGCGGAGGAAAAGAACTATGTAAAATTGATATGAACTTGGCCGAGGTAAAAATTAATCAGCGTCTGCTGATTAGTTCGCTTTAAACTCCCGCGATATTCGGCCGTAACAATAAACAAGAACATTTAATGAAGAAGTCGTTTTGAAAATTAATACAGCTACTACTTGCGCAGTGCCTACAACACGGCCAATATAAATACTTAAGTCGAAGCCGGCGGGACTGGATGTTACTTACGTAACGCTGAGGGAATGAAGGCACCGAGGCCGAGGAGAGAGACCTCATCTCGTGAATCCTTCATATCTCTCTGATAAATATGATTTTGTATCATTTATTGTGGCTGGCAAAGACGAGCCTGGGTTGATTACGTTTGCTTTGGTACCAAAATGAGATGCACCTTTCAAAGGGCGAACGATGCTCCTTTCAGTTTTATCACCGACGAAAATACACCGTTTCTTCTTTGATAGTGAAAACCTGGTTAAACGACGGAGTTGCAAATCGGAGTTCGTTGCTCATTTGTCTTTGCACGATTTCTCTCTTCCATCTGGGCCGAGAAATTGAAGCATTCGAGGATCGGACTGAAATATAGTAATGCTTCAGCGTTCGGTACAATTTCTTTGAATAAAATGCTTTTTATCGAGTGATAGTAACTCTCGTTCTTGGAAGCACACCTGCACTTAACGCGTTCACGGCCTCTATCATTGATGAAAATGATGAACACATGTTTGTACCGCGAGTGTAACAAAGTTTTAGAGAGATCGGATTGAATAAAAATGAAGAGTTATTCGTCTTTGTATACTCTTACGAGCGTTAAATATCGTGCGCTCGTGTACAACGGAAAGAGTTCAAAGAATGGGTTCGCGAATTCGCATATGTAATTTATACGCTCGCGTGTTTCCCGTATGTACGTACACGCGTTTGTGTGAATTTATTCCCACGGAAATTGTACGATCCTTTCAGAGTGCCTTTTTCCAACTGCACGTCCCAAGGCATTTTTTTTTTTGTAAAGACGAATCTACACAAATATGTATACGCGCATTCATAAACAAACTTTAAGACGAAAGATTAGGATTCAAGTAAAATAAATTGCGAACTGTTTGCGATTCACATTTTTAGTAACTTGTTAGCGGGTCAGTGCACGTAATAAATACTTGTTTGTCAGTAAGTGGCACGCGGTGTTCTTATAGTCAAAGAGAGAAAGCATTGCGAATTTAATAAGGACCAAAGGATATTTATCTCCTCATCCAGGCGCGGCGTGTCCGTTAAATATCACACGAGAGTCCACTAGAGGAAGCCCAGAGGTGGCTGCGCGAATTTCCATACGACGGAAAGTTGCGGCTTGGAACTCTCTACGCCCCGGCTCGGTGATTTCCCGGGTTATCTCCTTCGAAGGGAAAGTACAGGAATACGTATATACAATTCCGTTCGTACGTTTTAATATTCAGCAAAAAGTTTGATCACATTATCGTACAGTAAATCATCAACATTTTCCATAAAACCTTTCTTCGATTGAGAGAATATAACAGTATTGTTCTCTTGTCAATTTTCATATTAAAGCTCGTTGCCAAAAGATCTAAAGAAATATCTCGATGCAGGCTTAGAATATCTCAGATTTTCTAAAGCTTTTATCACAAGCGGTTGTATTATATCCTGTTGAAGTCCGAAAGGATTCATTCTGACTGTTCGCAGTCAGTCGATCCACCTTTCCTTTCAGTATCGTGATGATTGGATCAGTTTCATGAATTCCTGCGGGACGAACAGAATGTCGATTTCAAACCCCCGAGAGCATCCCCGTCCGGGCCCCCGCGTTGTCTTAAGGAACAGTATATCGAGCGATGTGTACAAAGTGGAAAATAAGCCAGAGACCCGTTTGCATGTTAAACCTTGAAAAGCTTCCTGTCCCTATTCTTATTAAATCGGTTCTCTATGTATTCGATTTTTTTGCCCGTGAACCGTTCTGCTCCCTTATTCGTCGTCCCGTGGCCCGTCGATCGCGGATGATTCAGTTCGGTATTTTAGATTCGAAGCGGCCTCCAGGGATATCCGATGGATTTTCTTTCGGCTATCTTGTTCGTCAGATTCAATTTCCCCGATCGGGAGAGTTCCCGGAGAACCCGCGGCCGTTGCACGAGGTATTTCGTTCTCCTTCCCTGTCCTCCCCGGTTTGACTTTTTTTTATTCATTTGTCTTAATCAGCCGAACGTGACGCGACCGAACCGCGTTTTCAAACGTCGCGGATATTCGTGGTCATTTGTCGCCGACGGGAACTTTTACCGGTGTTCTTTCTCCCGTTGCTATGTCCTCTCGCAGTACTATGTGAATACACGTATATACTGTGTAGAAATTCTGTGGAATTATAAGTTCTCAAGTGCGTCAATTTTTTCTCAGCTTTTTTCCAGCGTAAGCTCAAAGCCGTGCTTTCATTTTCCTTCACCCTTTTCCTTTTAGTATTCTTTTCACTGAAAAGAATTAAGAATCTGCTTGCGGTCTGAAGAGATCGAAAGGAAAAGTAGATACTTATTGAAGTTCCGATGGACAGTTTACAGCGGAGATTATTTATTATATCAGTCGTAAAATATGCGGGTCGGACGTGCGCGTAGGGAGAGGCAGCTGGGTGATAGGAATATAAATAGGATAAGTACTCGTACCGCGAAAACGTCGGAGTGGGTCTTTCGTTCAATTTTGCTCGTTTGCTTTGTCCAATCTCGGCCGGACTGCACGGATTCACTTCCATCAGCGATATTATTTCACCAGATCTGCCGTTCCCTGGCCGAGCCGCTATACACCTCTTTCATTCTCGGAAAATACCGTGACTCGGTGTGTTTTAGATATTGTTCCCCGAAACTAGAATAGGAATTATTGAATCCCATCGATTGTTGTGATACTCCAGCCGTTCTTGTAGAATCAACGTCAGTTTAGTAGACGGCTCGTAATCTTTCTTTCTTTCTTTTTAATCTCACTTTCTTCATCTATTGCGAGTTCAACGTGAAGTAAAGAGTCAATGATTCGAATATTTTCTCGACTCTATTCATTGTGTAAAGTAAAAAAACACGTATTGTTAAAGTAACTGCAGCTGTAATCTCTAAATTTATTTTTAGTCAGTTTCACGTGCCATTAACTTGAAATCTTTCTTAAAAACTCAGTGGTTGCTTAAGTAACGCGCCGTAGGAATCTTAATTCTGAGGGTCGCCGGTGGAGAAAAGAGAATGAAAGAAAATACAAATATAAAAGAGAACTGCACGCGAATAAAGTAGAAGTAACGTTTGCCACGTAAAGACGCCGGATTAAAGTGCTGACGATATGGAAGGAATGAAAAAATTATTACCCACTCAGAAATTATTATTTGTTCATTAAGCATCGCGATATACGACCTCGTCCCGGGCAGAAATAATGATCGAAACGCTTGTTATTAAAAATTAAGGAAAACCGAGACGAAAGAAAATAATTATAATTGAAAGAAGATTGCTCGTCTCTTGTTTCGGTATGAAAAAAGCTGCACCATTAATCAGATGACCGATAACAATATAATATCTGGTAACAACTTAATTCTATCCGAGTCTGAAACAATGGTCGCAACATTTGCATTGAACATAGTCAGAGCTATAATCAGGCTAAACGAAATCATTAAAGGATATCGGTATTTCCGTGCAAAGGGCCGAGCATTCATTTTAGCCCGGCGCTTGTACCGATCGTTGCGCGCCGCGGGCTTTTCAATTGGATCGGTTATTTACACAATTATAGTATAATTGTTATCCACAGTTTTATTTGATTTGTCGTGGCCGAACGTCCGTGGATGAATCGATAAATCGTTTCCGAATTCATGACCACTTTGCCCGTACACACGCCGCGCCTCTCATTCAATTGCGTTCGAACGTAGCGCGGTAATAATTCGGAAAATATTTTACGTGTCGCAACGGCGACGCGGAGCGCCGATAATTGACAGTTGAACCGGCGATTATCTGACGCGAATGCATTATTAAAAGATTGAATGAAAATAAACCGTCCATTTCTGCACTTCCGTCGAGCGCAACCCCCCATCCCCTCCCGTGTAATATTTAAATGCGGGATGTACGTATACCCGCGTACACGTGCACGCGGTGGCGGTTTGGAATTACCGTTCGCAATCAACGCGCCGCGAATTTTGCCAATTCAAAAATGACTATTGGAACAAAAATACGTTTCACGCGGAGGTGCTCAAAAATTGTTTGACCGTCGGTTCCCGTTTATCCACGGGAGACCCAAGAGATTAGTTTTTAAACCTTCAATTTATCGAATCGTACTTCGATCCATTTTCGTAAAGAATTCGTTTCGCTGTACGAATTTAATCCCTAATTTTGCATTACATTAGTTTTGAATTATTGCCTGTTTAACATTTGCGCGTGGAGAATTTGAAGGTAATGACGGCAAAAGATTAAACGGAGCATTTGGTGTATTTAATTTAATTCGAATCGGGATTAACTAATTAAATTTGTCATTAAATATGATACGTCGACCCTCGGTACAGAAATGCGTCGGAGCTTTTCACTGCAATATTTGGAATTGAAATAGGGAACTATAAATTCATTGAAAAAATTCAGTTCTCGATTAAATAGATCTCACCTTGCACCGTCAGTCTCGATTGATAATGCTCTTCGCAGTACTATTACAATCCGTCCCAATTGTTTCCCAAGCACGTCTCGTATATTATGCACGTGGTATAATTTAACATGTTTCGTCTTCTATTTCGAGGAAGTACCCTTGTCAGACTGTCAGAGAGCAGTCGTATAAGAATAATTAAGAAGCATGGGTTTCTCCGTGATTATGCAGCATCTCTGAAATATTCTCAAGAAATTATGACAAATGTCACAGTCTCTGTGAACGTTCTGCCGCAGTAGTTCATTCAGAACAGCTTTAGGACATTCTTTTTATTTCAAATCTGTGATTATCGACAGAAACTTCGACCAAATACAAGAGACGTGCCTGAGTTTCGCCTAAAGCAATAATTTAGAATAAATTAGAGTCTTGCATTAAGTTTCGAGTGACGCAAATTCGAATCTTTCTCTCGACGTATTTCTAAATATTTCTTGTGGCCGCGATGTTGCTTTTTTCAAAACTATTACTTTGTTGTACGAAATCACATTCTAATTGTAGAACCACGGTGGGAAATTTTTTTTTAAATTGCACAAAAAGAATTTAATTAAAGGAACCGGGAAGGTAATAAGAATACGTTCCTTTTAACGCCGAGCCAGCCGACGCATCACGGACAGAGAGAGAGAGAGAAAGAGAAAGAGTTGAAGCTTTATAAATATAGTATATCTCCCTCGCGGACGCGGGTGAAGAAATGAAAAAAGTTGTGGAAGGAGGGAAAAGAGAAATAGACGAAAGTTGAATGGAAATAACGTAACTAGATGTAATTGAACGAATACATTAGCGTGTACGCAGCCCGGTTATTCATTTGCATATTCGCAGTCACGTCCTGCAACGTTTCTATTTGTATTTCGAACTTCTCACTATCAGGAGAAATCTAGATAATTAACGTCTCGGTAACCAATTATGAACCGAAGTACGAAAAATTATAATTCGCGTGTTCAACGTAGCGAGATAATTAAATATGCACTCGGCCGTTCTTAGTTTACTCTCATTTCAGTTTTCTACGTTTCTCACATACATTTGAGAGGCGTACGATGAGAACGTAACAATTAATTGTGATGAAAAATTGAGGTACCAATTTTGAAAAAATCGAGGCAGCACTTTTTTAAACTTAGCTACACATCGTCTTTCGTTTTTGGCCTCTACCCCTGCAGCCTGTCGAGTTTGCATTCCCGAATTCTCGCGTGGTACGAAGCCGTAATGTCGACTTCGGAAAGGTAATGTGCACCCTGTGTACATTGCGCCATGCATACACAGACTGCATTCTCGCGTTCCACTTCTTGCGTCGTTCCTTCGCCTCGAATGTAACCCCGTGTAGGTACACACTGTCAACGGGGCAAACACTTATACAAGGCCCCGACGTGTATAGCACATCGAGATATCGAACCGGTATTTCGGTAACCGGCTGTTTGCTAAAAAGATTTTACAAATCCGTTAAGTTATTGTTCCGCTTTGCATCCGAGCAAAAAATGCGGTTGTCAGTTACTAGGGCTTGATTACACAATTGATCCAATTTTCCAATTCACGTTCCATTTTCGGAGAGAGAATGTTTTTTTTCTATTTTCTGTTTTAAATCTGACAGAAGACGAAATTAAGACTCCGTGTTAAAAAAAAAAGGAATCGAGAACACCCGTCATTTTGCTACGAGACTATCAATGAATTATCGGCTATCGTTCCTTGCGGATGATTGTAAATAATTTATTCAAACTGCATCTTCGAACAGAAGAAAATCGGGTGTAACGTTCCGATGTGCATTACGATAACTAGTAATGCAATATCGTCACGATTGAATTATTCAAGACTGAAGCCAGTCGGGCTCAACAAAAGGCGTAATTCAATCCTGAGAAGACGTAACGAAATCGCAGCGATAGTCAATCTTCGTTAGACTAGTTTCCGGTAATGGTTCCAGTTGTGTCAAATCACGATGCCGTGTTATTTCCAGTTCATCGTCTCACCTACAGATCGATAAGCCATTCTTCTATTAAATTTCGCAATTCTTTGTAAATCACTAACGACCGAGACATTATTTACAGCACTATATCGTCCCCAATTTACTAAATTCGAGGACGTACAGTAAACAAATTCGTTACAATTAAAAACCCTTTCTCAACATTTCACGTAAACAGTTGAACGTCAATAAATGCGATTTTTAGCAATCTACTTTGGGTAAATGACGTTTGTATTCCGAGAGTAATGATTTATTCATGAATTCGGTGGTTCTAACAACTATTGCCAGATGTCTTGGACAATTGTTAGTCGGGAGCACGCGTGTTGCTCATTAAACGCGGAGGGTCTTTTATGTATCTTAAAACGGTTCCGCACGTGCGTACCGCAATTAGCGCGAATTACGCGTTCACCACGTGGTGCCGTTTCGGTTTGAATCAGGGAAGACGTACTTATTCGTGCGAACGATTAGTCCGCTTCAGAAATAATTTATATTTAATTAAAAATTGTGGAAAAACGATGATAAAGCGATTCTGTGACGATTAATAAGCATTATGGATTATTTGATCGATCTTTAGAATTTTGAAACTATAATTTTAATCAGATTAATTATTGTGAAGCATTTTCATGGATACGGTGATTAAAAGGAGAGTACTTTTGATAAAAATCAGCCCGGTATCTACGGACGATGTACATCTGTCAGACTTAATTCCGTATTAAATAGAGCAAGCAGACTTGGGACCGATCGAAACGGCAGCTTCGGCGAACCGTGAAATTCGCTAGAACTAGCAATCGTCGGAGCATGAAATTTGTCATCGAGACTTTCATAGGTTCGAACGATATTCCAGCATATTGTGCTCGATGCACGCGTATAAGGAGCGGAATTTGACGATGAATATTATTCAGCGTGCACAAGGGATTTGAATGCCGTGCATGTTTTTTAACGCGACTAGATGATACGTGAAATATGTTTCCCGAGCGTAGGAAATGAGAGTAAAATGAGGAAGATTCCATCCGGGCTGTTTACATATAAACCAACAATTTTACTTATCATTTCTTCCCTCTTACGTTTTCAAATTTAACGTTCGTCACTTCGACATTAAACAGTAGATATAAAGATTCAAGATACGGTTCACGTTCGTCGATTTCAAACGCTTACCAAAAAGCCCGAAGGTGAAATTAAGTAGACTTTGATGATTTTTATTTGCACCGTGGAATCCCTCATACTTGACCGAATTTATTCCGTCAGACGGGAGAGAAAGAGGAAGGAGAGAAAATAAAGTTTCGCGTTTAATTCGCGGAGGATGAATGGAGTCTACCTATTATGGCAAGTTGGCTGGTATAATTGAAACGAAAATATAGGCGAGCAAGCATAGGCAAGGTAGTTCTTTAAATTTTTAAATTTTTCATAAAGAAGGAACACCGGTCGCGACGGTGTTCGTCGCGGAAGCTTGTTAGTCGGTACATAAAGGCGAACGTCTTTTTATGTGTTTATTGCGGGGCGATGAAAAAAGGGAAGGGAATAAGCAGCGACATGGCAAGCCAGAAAATTGTAACAAGGAGGGCGTGTGCCAGAGGGAAAAGTAGAAGGTGCGACGAAGCCAGTCGGATTCTAATAGACTCATTTTTTATTATCTTTGTTTTTTGGGCCAGAAGCATTAAATTATTTCCCGTTTATTCTTCCTCTCCTTCTACTCCTCCGTTCCTTTTTTATCCGTCAATTGCTTTAAATTCTATTTATGTTTGTCCCAATGAACTCACTGTAGGTAGAAGAAAGTAAATGAACTAATTTCTATAAAACGGCACACAAGATTTCGAGGGACGGAGAAAAATCGTCATTCTCCTCTTGCGTCCTTCGCGGGGGAGGAGTCGGGAAGAAAGACGAAAGGTGAAAGAAATGTAAATTCTTCGCGAGCAATTATAATGTCGGGAATGTGACGATGTCCCTATCCGGCGTACGGGATAGTCTTATAATTAAAAAATATTTCCTCGGAGTTAATTAAACGCGGGAGAAGACGTCCGGTCTCAGTTTCGTCCGGAGCAGGGGGCGGGGGGGCGAAGAATTATTTTCCAGGTTAATTGTGTACGTTACACGTGTTCCTTCCATTCAGATAGACACTTTGGATGCCCGCGTCCGCGTAACAATAAAATTCTTTTACTATACTTTCGCGTGCTTTGGGAGCTTCTCCGAGGAAACGTGAGCCCCCGCTATGATCGTAGCTCTCGTTGGACGACTCCTACCTACCTCCGCCTTTCATGAGTAAAAAATGATTCCGCTTAATTTCTTTAGAATTCTTAACGTCTCACGATCTAAATTTAATTTACCCATTCGTCGCTTGAATAGTTGCAATCTCCAGATAATACTGAATTCCATTCCAAGTATCTATCTGTAAATCATGATTCAGAGTCGTACACTTCTCATAGGATATTTGCACAGTAATAAAAAATAGATAACTTTTTATTTGATAGTAAAGTCGACTACGAAAGAATGAGGAGCAAAAAATACGAACGTGTTTGTGACACTGAAGTGGCATCGATCATGACAGTTATTCGTCGTGCGAGCAACGAGTGATGATTTAAACGAGTTACATTAATCGAGCTGGTGTCGTTGCTTTATTCGCGGATAAATGACAAATTAGCATGGGAAATCGAAACTCGATCGTGATCGGAAGAGAAACAAAGGAACAGTTTCGATTGAAAGTTAGAGATTGACACACTATTCGAGTCATTAGCATATGCTTCGGTAACGATGGCGCGGGCGGTCTCGCTTCTGTTCCTGTTTCATTCCTTCGTTGTCACTCTCTTTCATCAGGTGTTTCGTCGCGGCGGCGGCGGCGTGCCGGGCGAGCATGCAAATCGGCCCTCGCTTCGACCATTATCGATCCCCGCCATTCTAGATTCCCTTTTCTACATAAACAATATATGACCCGCAGGAACACAAGCGAGAGCACAAAGACCTGCGCTCGACGCGTGACGCTCTCGTACGATTTGCCGGTTTTGCACCGGGCCAGATAAAGAGAGAGGCGGTAGAAGAACGTTCTAAGAGAAAATAACAGCGATAATTAACACGGTTCCCTCTGTGAGCGTTTCGAAACGTACATACGAGGCGGTATCCTAAATATTGCATACGTATGATTCTTTTGAGATAAACCCGACGCGACGCCCATTCTCTGGCCTAGCCAAAGTTCCAAAGGTCCTACCTTTTTTCGTCTAATCTTTCTCCGGCTCGAAAAGTCGTCATACAGGATTATGTCCCTATTGTCTCGGCTATTTCAACGATTTGCAGATGTATGAAGCATACCGTGAAATGTACTCTCTATTATTTTTATAAAATATCCTTTGATTAAATTCCTCACTCCTCCTCGCGTCGCGATAACACAGTGAAACTATCCCAGTATTCCCAGTATTGATTACGCGAAGATCGATCGTTGAATACAGCAATTGTGATTCTTATTATATAATCGAATAATTGGGTTTTTCTTTAAGTGTCTTTTCCGGTTTGATTGTTCGACCTAAGAAATGTCTGATAAATTCAATTGGATACTTCGAATCGTTGACATTCTACACGGTGAATAATAATTTGGAGACAATTCACGAAATAATAATGATATCAATCATTGATATTGTTATTGAGATCATGATTAAATTAAACAGTAATTAAATGAATGTATAACGATAGTAGAAATTATGTAGTGCATTCAATAATCAGCACTGATATCAAAGCAATGGAATCTGGTTTCATATCATTCATTTATATGGCTAAAATTATTTATGGCGTCGTGTATTACTTTAGAGGTGCAACACAAATATCGAAATTATTCAGTATATACGAACGTACTCCATTATGTGAAATATACAGTATAAACCATTTAAAGTCACTCTTAGACAACTTAAAGTAAAAATAATGAGTGGAACGAAGATCAATTTTTAATTGCGCATGTCTCTTAGTGTATTTTCATGGAAGTAAAGATAGTCAGCGATGTAACCAATTTGGACACCTCTGAACTTTCAACGTCACGATTCGGTACCGGTTTGTGGGTACAATGGAAGTTAGGTAGAAATTTGGTTAATTTCCAGTATAAACATAGCGAAGAAGTTGCACGCAGACTTAACACCGCTAAACTCGTTACCAGTTGATCATTCTGTACCACCTATTCGTCATTTAGATCATTGTTAATACGATTTGCCGCCGGGTCTGCCGTGAGTATTATTTCGCGGCTGTTAATACCGTAGTTAACCGAACTCGCTAATTAATTAACGCTAAGGGATCGCTCTTCATCGCGTGTCTAATAATTAATTAGTTAGAGAGTAAATTGCTGTTCAAGGATATATTTTTGGCATCTCGGTATTATACCAAGAGTTCATTTATTATATTAAATGTCGTATATGAAGAGCTCCTAGCCAAGTACTCTGTTCTCCCCTTCGTATTTTCTTATTTTAATAACAAATTATACGATTTAATAAAATGATCATTTGGTATAAGTTTCCTTTTGATAAATCCGCTTCTCTTGACTTTACTTTTGAAGATGAAATTCTTCGAGGAACCACAGTCGATTGCTCGAAATTCGTAGAACGAATTCAATTCCTGTCGCGAGTAATTCGTGGCTCAAGCTGGCGTCCGTGATTCGTTCGGGAGATTCGTCGTGGAAAGGTGGAAGCGTTCCTCGACGCGCGAGTAGACGGTAACAAACGCGAACCGGAACCCGACGCCTTGCGGTCTGAACAATTTCCACGGCGGACAATGCAGTTCGACGCATCTGCCGCTGGTCGCGACTTGCTGCTTTCCTTGCGGATCTCCGAGATTTGTTCGACTCCCTGAACATTACCATTCTCGGTTAATATCGCGACAGAGTTCGACCAGAGGCGGCGCAAGGTTTCCGCGCTAATTCGGAATTGGACGTAATTCAACCGGGGGCGCCTCTTTGCGTTACCTAACGCGTTGGCAAATTAAGCGAGAACCGTCGATCCGGGTAAACCTGGTTTCCTGTTCGTTCGAGAATTGTTTGTCCGGGAAAATGACCGACATCGCAACGGAAAATGCAGCCGAGGCTATAACGGGCTATAACGCGATATTTATGCGCAGCGCGCCGCCGAACACCGCCGTTCTCGGTGTGTTGTTCGGCTTTAATGTCTAATGCGACTGATCGATTATGGGTGTTTTTAGTACGAGAACGTATTCTCGCTTGTCTGCAGTAACAAAATTTACCGTGGTGTTTCACGTAAACCCCCGACGAGACGAGTAAATAATTTCTATAATAAATGCAGGGAAAACCTGTTTTAGTATGCGAATAAGTGATATAAACGTACCATTTGTCAGACGTGGTTCGCTTTGAGTTTAAATTATCAGTAGAGGCTTCCGTGATATCAAAGGTGCATAAAAAATTGTAATTCTCATTCGGCTGACAATGATTTTCCGCAAGACGAGTCGTTCAGCACGCGAGTAAGTGATATAACCATATCGTTTGTCAGACACAACTCACTTCGAGCTGCGGGTACTTGGATTCGAGTAAAAAGTTTAGTACAAATGTTTTTATCTTTGAGGACTCATCACTCGTTGAAATGTTTGTGAATATTTCCATCATGATTGTTATTAATTATCGTCCATATCACATTTGAACGTAAAAACGGATTTCGAGCTTAAACGACTTAAAAACAGATTTCAAGGTATCAAGGGTGCATAAAAAAATAGTAATTCTCGGTGACAATAATTTTCCGCAACGCGGGACGCGTTGTTCAAGGGAAGCGGTATAGTTCTCTCCGGGAAAAAGTGTGCGGAGCTTGTTATTATTTTCCGCTGCAGGTAATTCGTTACACTGAGTACAATTCATAAAACGTGATTGCAGCTGTTTGCATTTTAACTGGAAGCAGCATCGTTTCCGTAGCGAGGCTCTGCGTCCTCGGTTACTCGGTATCGATTAGCGATCTCGAGGAACGGGAACCTCTGCGAGATCGTTCACCAAGTGCGTACGGTTCCGCCCACTAACACGATCGTAAGCTCTCGTCTAAGTTGCTCGTTTAAAGCGTCCTCGTAAAAATAACGATTGCACACGTAGTCCTGAGGTCATTAAAGAACTCGTGGGTGCAATAGCAGATCGCAGCCGAGCGGAACGTCGCGTAGCGTTTCAACGTGACTGCTGGAGGCGTCTCACGGATGTGAACGTTGTCCACGTCTCGTGGCCACCGGTTTTGAACGCTTCTTTCCCGACCCTTTCTTCGACCACTTCTTCTTCCCGCCCTGCCCCATCATCTATTTTTTGCCAGTTGTTGTCGTTCCTCCCTTGTCGTTTTATTCATCCCTTAGTCAATAACTACAAAGTTTTTGCTCGAATTTTTTCAGTTCTCTCGTTATAAGGGTTAAAAAGCTTCAAATGAATTTTCAGCATCTAACGACTTAATTTAGAAGAAAATATTCGTCGTTTTACATACAGTCTGCACATTTATATGTATGTGTTTGTCGCGACGGTAATTGTTGATGTACGGGATCGGGTATTGATCTGAATATACCTGTTTACGAACTTTTAAATTGTTACGAAAGTTCCGTCGTTAGTATCTCTCGATTTCAAATTTATCTAGTAAAGTTCGATGGTAATCGATCCAAAGTAGTTTTTACGAAATTAAGAACTTCACGAGGGTCGTAGCCGGTTGTACACGCTCAACAACTTCTTCAGTGACGTAGATGTTTTTTTGTTTATTTATCCGAGAGTATCTAGTTATATTTAATCTTTCTTAATTATGTTCCATAAATATTTTAACGATGCTACAGTTTTTTTTATCAAATTAACTGATCTCCGAAGTGAATGACCGAGATCGATTGACAAGAATTTTTTACAACCATCGGAGTATCTTGAAGCGTCGTTAGGGAACGAATAGTGGTAAACACTTTTTTGGGTAACAATTTGTGTAGTTCAATAACTCCGGACAACAATCTTAGAGAAACCCACGGAGGTTCCATTAAAGCACTATTCTGTGCGCAAGCACTTGGAACTTCGACACGTACACAGACGCGGATACATTCAGTGCCGACTAAAACTTTAGAATCACTTGTCTAGTTGTACGAGCATCGAATCTCCCGCTAATTTTCTCCACCCATTCAGAGTTAATGTGCTGCGTATTAGCAGCGATTTACCCCGCTGTGATAGATCTTACAATTAGTATTAAAACGTACTTCGAATGATTTATAGGATTGTTAACTCCCTCCGGCGACGAATCCGGGTATTCGTTCTACGTATTCGAAAAATTCTTCCGTCCCTCGCTTTCGCGTATTTTTATACTCTTTGCCTCGTCGAGTTTATTTTCGCTCTTTAAAAAATTCATGCGTTTGCGTTACTAAAACAAATTTCACCTCCCTTTTTCTTCTCTCTTTTTTTAATTTCTGCGTATATACTATCGGTACTATTTTCGTAAGGAACTCTGTTCCTTGTATTCTCACGTTTCTTAAAAATTGCCAACTATTTCTTAGACTTGTTCGCGTAAAGAAATCGCACGTCCCGGTTTCCTGGAATTGATATAACGCTTACAATTTCTGCGAGAATATCCACGTATGATTCCACTTCCGCAAAAATTCCCTACAATCTCCCCGTGCATATTTTCAAGTGTCTGATTTACCGCGCGGTTCCTGCGTATCAGAAAGTTTCGCGCGGGAACGCGAGTAACTATGCACGCACGACTTGACAAAAGCTGGTAAGAAAACCCGACCAGACTTCTCACAATTATGTCAGTCGAGGTATCAGCATCTTTTGACCTTTGCCATCTGCCTACCGGCTGGAAGCCATTGCCAGGTGCAATAAAGTAGCGTTATCTCGACCAGCTGTAATCCAAATGGTACCGGAGATTTTGAATTTCATTGGGCAAAATGGTAGCAGAAGTGGCCAGAAACCCGCCGCGCTTACCTCGGCAATGGTCCAGCTCCGCATATAGTGTTCTAATATGAGACGTTTCTGCATAACGGATCATTTTATAGGCTATGGATCGTGCATATGATAAAAGTAAACGACGTTCCCCTCTTCCGAATTATTAACCCGTTGTTATATCAAAAAAATGTTCACCGAACGGTTCCCAATAAACTTGGAAACCATATTTAAACTAATGAATGCAGTAATAAAGATACAGTTTCGCGTGACGATCAGATAACACGTTTATCGATATAAAATATTATTGGAAATCGTAGTACGTATGGTGGATCTCGGTACGGTTCATGTCGATTGATTTACTACTCGTCTCCTATGATTTGCTGGTAAGGCATGAAACGGTTAAGTAAAACCAGGACAGCCCAGATTATCTTTCCTAGAACGTGACCTGACCGCTTCAACCACCGAGTAGCTTCCATTTCAAGTTCATGATATCTGTGGGAAGAAGACTCTAAACTACTTATACCCTCCCCCTGTTTCGCCCAATAAGTATAGTGCACTGAGCAATCTCTTCAATATAATAATATCTTTTCACGTCCGTCATAAGTCGTCTATGGGTGCGAACATAAAAAGATTCTGACATGTTTTATAAATAATATAATTTCTTAATTGGTTTTACATTTTTGTTTACACGAAACTCGACTTCAATGGCTCTTAATAATTTATTTCAAATGCACGTGAGCAGGATTTATATAAAATAGGGGGTTTCATCTGTTCCTAATTAATTATAGCGTCTCAATCTTTAAGCAACGATAAATAGCAAAAAGTTGTATGGAAAACAGTATCTCCTCGTAGAGAGACAGTGGAAGAAAGAGAGTAAGAAGGAGCGTGGGAAAGGAAACAATTTGATGATTGGCGCACAAAAGGCCAGGCTGTTTGCTTTCAAAGTGGGCGAGTTCGCGTCTGGACGGACAAAAAGTGAACGTCGACTACGTTCCAGGTGATTGGTTGCACGTCAATTTAAAAACATCCCCCTTGTCGATAATTCATCGATAAAGGCACGGATGCCGGGCGCAATAGGAACTGTTCTCGTACAGAGCGGCGCGAATCTCGATCGAGCAATTAACGTGACGAAGATGATACATATACACGAGTAAGAATTCGTTCGGCCCCGTGTCGTCGTTGTCGTTGTCGTCGTTGTGTTCCCATTTCTCGCGAATAATGCGATATCGACCAAATATCGAGTCGGCGGAACCGATAGACGAGCAAAACAGCCGTTCTTTTCGATGCAAGCCGTAAGGACTCATCCATTCACGGCCTATCGTCGTTTCTCTTCCATTCTGCACCTGCATTTTTCGTACGACTCGCTACGATCATCATTTATCATCAAATAACAGATATAAAGAGATATCAGAGTACGACGTGCAATTCTGTTGCCAGGTGTCCGCAATTTAAAGTGCAATTAACGTTTATGAAACTGTTTGGATGGAACAAGGAATAAAGATAACATAAAATGAAGAGAGCATAGAACATTTTTCCATTTTGCTAAAGAGCTGATCCCCGGTCTCATCAAGGAACGCATTAACGGTCCGCCCTTTAGCGTGAACATTCCTCAAAGAATTACCTAATGCTCGTAAAACGATGTACCGGGGATAGGAGGCAATGTTAGCGTGCATAAATCCAACGGTTCGTTACGTTTACGTTTACGTTTATAATGCTATTGGCGAGCCGTTGCAATGGTAGCCGGCTGGTATTCGTCCGTAATGCATTTTGCTTGCACAATCTCGGCCAGGCGGAATAGCGTGCAAGCAAAGGTGGTACCTATAAACTAGCCGCGCGGGCCTATACTCGGCGAGGCTGTGTGCTAAGGCGTCTGCGTTATAATATATTACGAGGGTTGTCGGCATCGTTGAAGGAAGAGGATAGGAAGCGGCGGCCGGGAGGGGAGGCGAAAGAGGGAGGAAGAGGCGGTTTCGTCGCCTAAAGGGGGCTGCGGTGTGCCACACGCCGTTACAGATAACATCTCATTGTCACAGAACGCCGCGTGAATATATCACGCGCTGGCACCATCGGCTGTATCCTCGCCGGGCCGATTTTACGTTCCTCTACTAACTACTTCTCGGAACCTCCGCGCCAGAAATCCGATAAACTGATACGGAGACTCGAGTAGTCGTTGTTAATGCCGTTTCTCCCTGTTAATCGTGGGAATAGAAATTTTTCGAGTCACAGCTCGTTGTCAATTAAGAATTCTCGTTTCGACGTTTTCCACCTCGAACGTTTTTTCCGAATCAAGCAGACGTCATAAATAATGTTTAATCAGGAACAGACTTAAGTAGAGTAGAGTAAATAAGAGTCAATAAAAATAGTGAGAGAGCAACGAATATAAAATATTGAGTGGAAACATTTTCTGAAGGGGTCAAGGGAATTCAGATGGTCAGACCTTGTTGCGAGCACGTCGAGATGTGCAAACAATGTCACTATCGTTAGTGATGTTTTAAGACACGGCGAAAGTACTCTGGTCGGCAATGCAATTAAGAGAAGGACGTTTCCTGCAGCGATCCAGGTAAATTAATTTCCAGAATCACCCACCTGCATCCTACGATCGCAGTACTTTTTTCAGTGTTTTATATACTCTACTTCCCAAATCCTCGTTCACCTAGTTCCCAGTTCAACTAATCTGGTCCCAAGAAATAGGACATGGATACGACTCTATGATTCTTCGTCCACGAGATTAATTATGTTTAATCACGTTGACGTTCCGTAATTTTTAGAGGGAATTATTGCACTCTCTCTGCGTTTTACATCGTAAAGACGAGAAAACTGTCGTTCGGTGGAACGGGGCAGTTAGAAAATCGCGGAATCCCTTCGTAAATTGTCCGACACGACTCGCGACAGCGGTCTGAATATTAATTCGATTACTCACTAACACGGAGAGGAGGCCGAACGACACGTTACCGTTAAAGCGTGGGGCTGCATAAATAAAATATGCGCACGGGAACGCGTCACCGTATCGGCAGGTCGGCTCGACGAAGGCCGTAGGAAGGCGTTCAGAGGCAACGCGCGCTCTGGTGGCTAGCGACGTGTTTCGCCGTGGGGCTTGTAAATGAGGGAATAACAATCGTGGACGGGGAGATAAAAGGGGAGCGCGAGGAAGTACCGCGGCGTTCTACACGGTTCAGGGCAAATTCTCCCCAATTACGGTGTTCTCCGCGAACTGTACAACCTGCTTCCTTGTATAATAATGTAACGGTTGCCCCAAGGGCCTAAGGAGCCTCCTCCTACCAGTGGCAACACTTTATCCCTCCTAACTCCACTCACGATCACTTGGATCTCGCTCTGTACGATTTAGTTTTATCCCGAGAATCGATTGCACACGCACGTCTAATACCTGACATCTCTCTCTTAACCGAATTAATTAAACCTCAGATAGGTATAGGTAATAATAAATGCAAATCGTTAGACAAGAAGCGATGGACAAAATAACATTTTCGATATTCACGTTCGTTATGGTGAATGAGAGTAATTAATACTTGTTAAGATTGAATCAATGAACAAGCCCGGCAGGAGGTCCGATATTAGTTTAAGTAGCTTACAGATCGCGAAGTTTTGACAGTGCAGATTCGTTCGAAAGTTGCACGCGCTAGATTTAAAATTTATAATCCATCAGATTAACATGCTAGTTAACAAACTTTTGAATAATTGGTGTGCCTCTTGGCAGAGATGTTTTTTTTTTTTGTTTTTTACAAAAGAGTGTTCGTTCGGACAGGTGCATCGTATTAATTAGCGACACGGGTATTCGAAGAAGGTATTCTGTTCGTATGTCAGCAACAAGAAAAAACTTAAGGAGCAGTTACGCGGTGGAGTAGACGGGCGATGCATTTTTTAAATCTCATTCATCGACGTCGTGTCGTAACCGTAACCATCAAGGCTCCACCGCGTGCGCTCGCGGTTTAAGGATCGATCTTTCACTTTTTCCTTTTTTTTTTTACCGGCAATATTTCATGCACGAGCGACTGTCTTCCTGTCGCAACGATGTA
The DNA here is from genome assembly GCF_001652005.2 of Ceratina calcarata. Taxonomy (NCBI): domain Eukaryota; kingdom Metazoa; phylum Arthropoda; class Insecta; order Hymenoptera; family Apidae; genus Ceratina; species Ceratina calcarata. The sequence goes on along the minus strand of NW_017176693.1, from coordinate 627,768 downwards.
TCGCGATTTTCGCGGCGAACAGAACGCCCCGAGGCTGTAATTACACACTCCCTTTGTAATTATAAGCTTAGACGTAATTGAAAACGATCTCTTATAGCAAGGAGACTTTGATCTCCGCTCGTCGTCATGCCGCGGATTTCCTTGGTATTTCCTGGCTGAATTTCGGTTCACCCCGGGTTCGAATTTATCTCGACGCGACGCGTACATACTCATGGCTAGCGCGCGTAACGCTCGTTTCTCTTTTCTTACTTTAAATCAGATTATACGAACCGTATGAAACGAGTTTAATAGGAACCAGTATACGACCGTATATCCGCAGCCGTTTCGTACACACGCTCGGAATCAATGGAAAAATCGTGCGCGCGTGATGGATCAATAGAATTTCGCAGATTTTCTTTGCACTCTCGTTCCCACTAGAGTAATCCTTCGCGGGCAAATCCGTACGTGTATCAACGAATTAAAATGAAAACAATCAATCCTGTGATTATTGATACAAATTATCGATTAAAGTTGTATGAGCCGTAAAATCTCTGCCAAAAGTTTAAGACTCTAATAAAAAGCTGTGTCCAATATTTGAAGCAATGAATTTTTAGAAAAAATGATAATTACAGAGGAGCAAGGTTTATAAAATTGTTCGACCTGTTTTTCTCAGTCATAAGAAATTTAAATATTCTAATACATAGTTTTGATATTTTTTTATTGGACTGTAAATGACTGTCTATATTGTCTGCATATCCTATAATTCTTACTTTTACGTACTTTTTATAGTATATTTTAAATAATATCTTCGAAATTGACATTACTTCAATTTTAAAATATTTTTAAATTATGTATTAAGAATTATACAAAATTAA
>NW_017176693.1:624159-626032 GCF_001652005.2 Ceratina calcarata | reverse complement strand
TAAAATTTGAATGCTTCCTCATTGTTAATTACTAATTCTTTATAATTATCGAATTTTACATTAATGGGTGATTCTTATGTAAAGCAATTATTACAAATCCCTTAATCATGTAGAATAGATCCTTAAAACGATGGAAATTAATAATAACCGGATTGACGCGTCAGAAAACGGGTCGTTTAGTTGAATTAACGTTTCCGTTGTTTATCACCATTTCGGTGGGCGAAATCCGTGCGACGCAATGGCAAACATAATTCAAACGACCAGTTGCGAAGATAAACACGACCGGCATTCCCCCGGACAAGATAAACGAGTTTTCAATCGCGGCGCGGAAATAGAAAACAGGCGAGTCGATTAAAAATAAATGCCAAAAATGCGATTCTAATGTGCGCGGGGCTGACACGATTTTCATAAACGACCTGCAGATACCGGCTTCGTGGCTGGTGAAAAACTTATGACCCGGTCTTTTCAGAGCCTAGCTTTTATGGCCCCGCGAACAATATTCTTCTGACCTATCTACGCGTCGTACAAGCTGATTCACAAGTTTCACAGTGAAACAAATTTATTTCTCTCGTAATTTCATCGCTTGTCCACAAATATTTAAAGGGCTATACCAGTGTGGCACTTTGAAACAATCAAATTATTCTTTGCACTTTTCCAAAGTTTATACATTCAAGAATATCATTAAAATTTTAAGGCCGGATCTCGAATAGGTTGAGACTAGCAGCCTTCTAATAGTATTAGTATAGTATAAATAATTATATATTGACAGCTACGAGAACAAACTTTTGCTCGGCCTTGTACTCTTTTAGTACATGAGCTGCCATGCCACGCGTATGTTTCGATTTCGGCAGAGGATATGAATTGTGCATAGGCGACGTCCTCTCGCAGTGTAAATACATGAGTTTATTTCTCATTTGCTATTTTTACGTTCACGATCTAGACTCATCTGATTTTCGATTATAGGCTGCTTTTAGTTCAAAAATTGATTAATAATAACGTAATATTGACAGGAATCGAAACTTTGACTGTTACAGATAAATATAAATAGCGATATACAGCGATAGCTTTTTATACTTCGACGATTTTATTACGTAAATTTGTATGAAATAGGAATCGAACGGAAATTGGAATATTCTGTTGGGTAAGTTACGTACGTACAGTGAGCAGTGGAAAGAAATTAGCATGACAGAAAAGTGCTGAAACGGAGGATAATAAGCCTCGCATAAAAATGATTTGTGACAAGCCTCATCCGGATATTTTATTACAGGCTATAGGTACTAATGGGTAGTAAAATAGCCGGATCCACCGGTAGATAAATTGAAATCAATTTGATATCCAGTAGTAAAATATCACTTTAATCGCTTTATCTTGAAATATCGTTCCTTAGAGTTTAAGGAAATTACAACTTTTGCCAGGGTATAATTCACCGTTGACCACCGGAAGCGTCACTTTATCGTATTTCGTTGAATTCACCTTATTTCTTCGTACATTTAACAAAGACGTTACGTTTCATAATTCTCTCGCTTCAACTATTAATAGACTCTTAATTTCATGTACCCCGAGAATTATAGAACAGCTTTTCAATACAAGATTCGATTAACGATGTATTGGCTATACAGTCAATCCCAAGAGTTTATGCACTTTAGAAACGCATTTTTTAAAAAGAAATCAGACGTCGGAAGAACATTGCTAATAATAAACAACAAAAAAAAATTTTCGATTTTTCCGAGATTTTTCCAAGGGGTACCCCTTCAATTTCTTCCAAATTTTCGTTTTTTGCCAATAACTCCCAAACCGTTGGACATACGGAAAAATTGCATCAGATCGTTTTTGTAGAGGACGACGAGATCTACAATTTCCATGTAAAAATTTT
>NW_017176693.1:577458-623707 GCF_001652005.2 Ceratina calcarata | reverse complement strand
GTATTATTCTTCCGACGTCTGATTTCTTTTTAATTATAGGAAATACGTTTTTCTAAGGTACATAAAGTTTTGGGATTGACTGTACAGCCAATACATCCTTAAATTTCCTTGTATTTCGTACTTTACCATATCAGCCGGTTAAACAATTCTATTAGTAAGATTGTGAGATCTTGTCCCGTTGTCATGCCGCGTTCTAATCAATATGAACGCGATAGAGAGTTGAAAAGTCATAACTCGGATCGTTGATCGGCGAGATCTTGATTCGCTGGCCGGTACAAGCACGTTGTTATCCGCTGCGTTACATATGTACTCATCCGTCGGTTCTCCGCTCGCCAATATAAATCAGTTTGGCATGGTAAATGTTTGTTCACGGTAACTGTCACCGTATGAAAATTAAAACGGTATATCATACCGAATCTGGTTGAAACTGTGCTTAAAAAAAAGCGAACTCGTTATACAGTGACTCGCGTTCCTTCCTCCCCTGTGCGCGTGCAACGGAAACTCAACATGAGTTTTACTTATCAGATTACGTCTCTACTGTTAGCGACTCAGATTATGCTCTATATAAATCTTACCATTCTAATATTATAATTCAGTGAGTTTATTCGTATATCGTTTACGAGCTCGTGTTCAATCATTTCGTCGCCTGTCGTATGTTGACGACTTTCATCGGGAGATCGAATTCCCATTTTGCAGCAGCGTTCGATACGATCCGTTTTAAAATGGGAACTGCGATAATTCACGCACGTTCAAAAACCTCGCCCACGGACAAGCAACTTTCATTTATCGCATAAGTCGGACGTTTGCATGGCGGCGGCGCGGCGTCGGTAGAAACGAGAATATTTTAGCCGCGGACAAGTCCACGGGGTACGCGCACCGTACGTAACATTAGTAGAGGCCGACGCGACGGAGCCAAGTGAAAGTAAATTTATTTGCAGAACTTTAATCATAATAAATCAAAACTGCGGCATGGCCGGTAGCGGCGGCGGCTGAAAGCGGACCATAGAGCGTTATTATGTCAACTCGGTATGCAATGTTCCTCGCGTAGAACACGGGGACCGGGCTTCGCCGCGTGGAACCCATTGTTATCCGGTGCACGCGGTATTGTTATCGAATCTGTTGACGCGCGCGGCCACGGCTTCATCGGTCGTTTCCACTCCCTCGGTCCAAAAAAAGGGAACAAACAGGGAGAACGAACGGGACGGAAAAGGATTATAATTGCTCGATCTTCGAGCCAGGGTGGAACGAGATGTAAATGTTTAAATCGAACACACGTGCGGACGCGCGGATGACACTCGACGAGCTGTGCGCACAGCCCGAGTGGGTATTAAGTTTGTTCACGTCGGTCGCACTTCCGAGCAAAAAAGGCGCAAATATCCGACGAACCGGGAACGGTGATGAAAGAAAAAAGATAAAGGGAAGGGACGGGTCGTTACGAAGCTACGGTTTTCCCGCGGATGAACCAAGAACTGTGGCCAATACATGGCAGAATGAAACAAAAATCAATGTAATTTTAAAAGAAAAATGGAAGCGAATGTATAATATAAATACTGGGTGTTAGTCGATCTCTTTAACGATTCCACCGACGCGAACGGAAGCCTCGCTTCCTCTCGCATCAGCGCGATCGACCATGAGATTACTCTCGTTTTCGGTTTTCTATTTCTTACTAACTGCGAGACTTAGTTATCCCTGTTCGCCCTTTCCATTTACATCTCTTCCTTTTATTCCTGTCCATCACTTTTACGATTTGAATCTAGTATAAATCCACAATTACTTGCTACTGTGTGCACTGCACAAATCTATTCATTGTTGGATTTGTTCGAAGTGTTTGGCTGATACAAATCTTGTGCCGCGCGCTTGTTCTGCTAATAGCAAACGTCCTTTCCGGGAATTATCTCTGTCACGTCAACGGGAATAGTCGGATCGGAAGTTCGACCGACAATTTGTGAAATCCGTGTGTTCACAACGTCGGTTGCGGCGTCGAACGCGTCTCTCGCTTCGTGACGCCGTTGTTCGCGGCGTTATCCTTAAAGCCATCCTTCCGGGTCGCGAGCGGCGGGGGGCACATCCCTTACCCATCCTCCCATCGTGCGCAAGCTTTGGCCCACGATATTTCCCGGGCACTCCAGCGAATCCCAGCCGGCGCTCCGCCGACCGCAAGTTTAATTACTAACAAAGCGTTTCGAGCCACGTGCCGTAATTATCCGGCGGATAACTGCCAGAAGACGCTTAAACGATTTACTTTATTGACGTCGCGTCACCCGCCCCATCGGATGGGCCGTTGAATTAAAGAATCGGGAATAGATTGGAAATTTTCGGACCGGCCAGACTCTAATACCGTTATTTATTCATTCCGACTCGTCGGTTGATTGAGAATTTAATTGTGATCGATAAACGGTTAAAGGATTCCTCTGTATATTCTGAGAGAATTGCTTTATTCGCAATGAATTTGGACGATGATTGGCCGGGTTTTACGATTCCGCTTTATGCGTTATTTTTCATATTCGTCGATCACCGGGCCATTTGTTTTAATCAGTCTCGTTTCGATCCAATCGAGCCGACGAAAAGGGAACAAAGGCTAAAAGCTGTTACGATCGCCACTCGAGCAACGATTTTTAACGAAGACCAAGTATATCGTTTTCTCTGTTTCGTTCTCTTTGTACCGATTACGATAACGGTATCCTCGATCTTGGAGCTTCGTGGAAGCTCGATTCGAGGGTATTGGCTCGAACCGGTTAAGGGCGAAAGTTTTTTTTAGAGCCCTCTCTGGGTGCGTTACGTTCCACTCTTACGAGACGAAATAGGAAAGGAGTCAAAGTGTTCTCGCGAACGAGTACTAAAACTAAGACTTTCAGAAACGTATAACACCGAACGGCACGGGGCGTGGGGGTGGGACGGGAATCCGGTAAAGGTACTGTGCAATTGTTTCCTCATGATTGTTCCAACGAATAGCCCCAGCGAGTTTCGTTAACCCGTTGAAACGATCCTCGAACCGTGAAAATGTATTTCATGCCATTCCGGTTGGAATTTACACCCACCGCTGAATTCATCATGCAACCCGTTATTAGTTGCATAAAAGTTATTTTAACTGTCCAGGCAGTGTTCTTATATCTATTCGCTCCAATTGACCATAGTTAATCTCTCTTAATAAACCTGGGAATCAACGTTGTGTTCATTAGTGAAACATCTAAATTGAATATTTCAATTGTATCAATTGATATAATCTCGATCATTCTTCATCGTTACTTGAAATACAACGGTGCATGCTGTTTTCATAATTAAAGCGAGAAGAAAGAAAGAATAGGACGGTAATTTTTTAAAGAGTATTTCTCGAAGTCGTTCGGCGCCGCGGTACTTCGAACCAAACACCATAACAAAGATACGGTCTCGAAATTAACAGCAAAGTATTCCAGTTTAAGCAAGTCGGAGGGGATTTCATTACACGTAAGATTCCTATTCACGGTATTTCCTTTTAAATGAGAGAAAGATTGTGTATAGCAGTAGCCCATCGCGAGCTAATTTTAATGAAAGCCGCTTCGGAGTTGTTTCATAAATCATAAATAGTATAAGAAAAGTTTCGCTGCCCGCGAAAAAAGCCCGCCGCTTTCGGATGCAAAGCCTCTAAGTGACTGTTCGGTTCACGGGGAGTGTATTATTCTTCCGGAAAAAGAGCGTTCCCAGACGTACAAAAGCGTAGATACCGGCTACTTCTGAACGTATCTTTTTTCACTGAGAATCTTAATCGGTTTTCCCCGAGGAGGAACGAAAGTATTATATGATTGTGCATTTATTATAAAAAGCAATCTCCTGAAATGGGATTTGAATCAGCATGAAGTGCAGTACAAATAATTGGATTTTAAACATAAGCCGTCCGTCAAGAGTCAGTCAACTCTATTATTGTCGTACTTGTATAGCGATATCTCCTGATAAAATTTTGATAACGCATTAATTTCACGAGTTGTCTCCAATTTGATTCACGATATTTGTAGAGACACGCTAAAAAAGATCAGAACTGCGAGCTGCCGTATTCGCGAGTCTGATATTCGTGAAATAACGTTCTGTGATATTGGATTATGCTTCGGCGTATTTATTGTAAAAGATAAATATACAGGGAGAGATTAAGTTAAGTAGTATTAAAAGCTTGGGGAATCAAAGCGGTCGGGTTATGAATAAAGTATTTCCGCGTTAAGTTCGGGACGCTTTCGAACTCGGTTTAGTTAGCTCGGGCTTGAGCGGTTACTGGTTTACGAGGACACTGGGAAACCGTGAACACGGTAACGGGAAAGAAGGGCGGCCAAAGTGAATGAAGAGACCCTAAACGGTTCATCGCGCAGAATAACGAGGGTTTGGAAAACGAGGATTTAATGAAGGGGTTGGTAACCGAGTATAAAAGGCATCCATCCCCCCCGGACAGTGCGCCGCGGCGGCGGAGGAAGTTCGAAGGATATAAGATATTAAATTGGTAAATCCTCCGGACGGAGAGCGAGTCGCTCATAGATTTGCTTTTATTCGATCGATTACCGTTTTATCGAGATCTGCGGAGAACAAATTGGGGGAAAAGAGAATAAACGCTGCCCGGGAAGAGTTTATCTGAACTAAAAAGGAGGAATTTGATTCCGTTCCAGGGTCATTAAAGTATTATCGCGCGACGATTAAGTTACCTCCGACTATTTCTACCTTTTTGTGTTTGCAAATACTTTTCGCATTTCTTAAGAACGGGTATTAAATATAGGATCGTGAGAACATATCGCGGATCGTCGTAAATTGAAAAGTACGTCGGTGCGCGATAAAAATTGATCGTTGCCCCGAAGCTCTAGGAAATTAGTTGTCCGAAGGAAAAACAGTGGCTGCGAGATAATTGCGCGTCGTGGGAGCGAAACATTCAAGGAAAAGTCCGTGGGGGATATAAAAACGTTTATGCTCGACGCCGTGGAAACGGCACGAACCGGTTCGCGAACGATTTAATAGGACGGATGGAAAGAGAAATGAAATAAAGGAGCGAGCGGTCGCGGCTAGCGGCGATCGTCGCTGGTCGTCGTAAATAAGGTGAGATCGAGTGCCGGAACGGCGGAGTCAAACAATCGGTCGTCCGGGACAACGAGGATTCAATCAGAGGTCGACAAACGGGGGATAAAAGTTATCTATGCATGGGCGGGAGAGAAAGGGGGACGAAGAAGGGTGGCGTGGCGAGAGAAAGCGTGTGAACGACAGGCTCGAAACTGGCGGCGCACGCAACCGTCACGAGGCGACCTCGCGCTTCATGGTACAAATGACTCTTCCCGTTCGCATGCTGGAGTCACCGTCGGCCCCTTTCCCTCCGTCAACCCCTGTCGATGTCTGCTCCTTAAGGCGAAAGTACTACGCCGATTCGTTTCGGTCGAACAACGACGTTTGACTCGGTGTTCGCATCGAGAGCAAAGAAAACGGGGCAAATTGCCGGTTCGATCGACCTCACTGTGCACTTCGACTTCAATCTTGTCGAGTCAATCAGGTCGTCGAATCAAAATATGAGCTCCGTTTCCGTTTCGAGGAGCGGATTAGTCGTGAACTGGAGACAACGGGACTGAAATTCTAAATTGCACGTTGGTGATTCGGTCACGCAGGTTCGGTTGTGAATTCTTAAGATGAAAAAATTTGGCGACCTCGATCGGACCAGTTTAATTCGAGAATCGAAACGTAGACATTGGCTTCTCAATTTCGTCGAACAAACTACGTTATTCAGCCAAAGCGAACCGTGCGTTTTCGCCTTTAACTGGCCGAACCCCTGGCGAACGTCCGGGGCTTCCTCCCTCCTCGGGATCCCAAGGGAAGAAGAGAAGCATGTTCGAAACCGCGTGAAACCACCGACGATCTTCCGCGATCGTAATTTGATATTATCCAACGTAAATCAACGCCTGGAGAGGGAGAAGAACCGTATAGAACCCGAGCCTCTCTCTCCCCGTTTGGGCTTTTCTATTTTGTCTCTCGGAACCATTCATCTTTCTATCTCTCGCACAGCCGCACTCCCGCATGATCGATCGCGATAATTTTCACAATTACGAATCCGACTGGACGATGATAGATTCCCGCGAGATTCGTGGCTTTTGTAATCCCTACGAGCGGTTTGTTCCCCCGACCGACCGCGATTTAGTTTCTGTGTTTTGTATTGTATCCCCGGCATACGTAGTTGGATGGATCGTTAACGTAGCGGTCGGACGGTATCTCGTGGTAATTGTAACGAGCGCCGCGGCACCGGCTACGGTTCTGCGTATTGAAAATTGACGGTTCTCGTATATTTTTGTTGTTGGATTCCGATGAAAACGAATTCCGTTCGTATTGATTACGTATAAAATGAACAGTAACTATAAGTAAAAATCAAGTGGAAGACACACACATCGCGTTGCTGCTCTTGTTTCTCCACAATTTTCCCGGCGATATTCAATATCTCGGAACGAAACGAAATCTGGGCCGAAGCTTCGTTTCAGGGAACGCGGGGCTCGTGAAATCCTTAAAATGTTGGCAATTTCCAACGATATGCATTACTTTCTCTGTCTGGAACTCGTTGCGTGCAACGTGTTTGATTTCCTTTGTTGCTTCGTGTCCTCGGGACAAGATCGGGGACGACGAGAGGGACGATCTGAATTAGCTGTTACCTTACAGCTCGCCGGGGAGTGACACCAGCGACGATAACAGATCACGATATTCGCCCGTGCGTACCGTTCAGTCATACACCTACCTACAATTCCGAATAATACACATACATATGTATGTGTAACAAACTCTGATCCTATAATCCTTGATTCTGCACTATCCAAAATCTCTGCGATATTCCAACTGCCAACGTGTAACCGGGACAAACAAACCTCAAAAAAAGCCAATAGCCAAACATGATACCTGTGTTCCACGCATTTCCAGCAGTATTGACGAAGCTCCATACGCACGTGCGTGCAGGCTTACAAAAATGAAATAGTGAAGCAGATAAATTTAATTAATCGACTGCGAATACGTTTTATTGATAAAGCTTGTACACGACGGTGAGAGAGTATCTGGGAAAATTATTTTAGGATCAGACGTAGAATGTTAGAAACGTAGTTTCAAGCGAAGCGCAGAATCGCGAGGGTTAATAAACGGAACGGGGGTGGTATATTTGTGGAAACGAATCGTTTGACCCACTACGCCGGGCTCCGCGGGGCTGATTCTTGCCAACAAACAGAGACAAGCGTGCGGACCTTCCGACAAGCGGCCGCGATCGTAATTTGATATTATCCTACCTAAATCAACGCCATGGAGGCATACGTGCGTTTTCTCTGTCCGTTGCCCGTACGCCGTGGCCAGGTTGCGGAGATCGATCGATAATGCATTGAGATTTATGGGCCCGCGAAGCGCTACTAGTCGGGGCTCCTGTCGGATCTTCTCGACCGTCGGTCAATCTCGTGAATCATGCCGGATTTGCTTGCAAAGGTTACTCGTTACAAAGATATACGTACGACAATGTTCGTCCATTGAATGGTCGCTAGTTCAACGCAATCAGCGATTCGATTTGTCACCAGACGACGAATAAATAGGATCTTAATTCGAAATTTTAAATGCGGCCGTGGCTGAACTCGCGTGAAAGCGTAAAAAGACCGGCTATAAATTACTGCTAATTGTAGCCGAAGTTTCTGTGCCTCGATTTAAACGTTACGTTTCAGAGTGGTAGCCTTTATTCCGGTACCTTTGAACCTCGGTAGCCGACTCTATCACGGATTTCTATTAGAAAGAAAATTTGTACAATACGCTTTATCGAACCGAATCCACGTCCTCTAAAAGAAACGAAAACAATAACTCGAAGTTCGTTTTATTGTCGACCGGCAGGCAGGCAGGGAATTGACGTTCGCGCTCGCGAGAAGAAAAAGTTCGAATCAGCTATTGGAATGTGATGAATTACAAGACAGATTCACGGTAGAACTGTAAGAATCGATTTCGCCGGGGCTTTCAACTGCGAATCGATGCGATGGAAAAGTTATAGAGCGCGGATTAAATCTGATAGAGAATTCAGGGAGCAAGAATTCGTTTCAAAAATTGAATGGACGTGATTCAGGTGCGAATCGAAATCATAAGATTTTAACAGGAGCTTCGTTTAAAAAGAAATGCCGCGTGATTTCGTGGAGTTCCGAGTTCTTAAAAAATTGATCCACAGATTCCATTCACTCTCGCGGTACACAAATCTCGTTGGCTCAAATTATAATCTGAATTAACAGTATGTTTTTTTTTTTATATATTTCCGCTTTGCGAACGTGATCACGTTCAAAGATAAACGTGATAGCTTACAGGCAGCTGCTGTATCGCTTACCTTTGGGATATCTCTGTATAACCATCGAAGTTGGTTTATGCTATTTCCAAGAGAATTAAACTAACCCCGAAAGAAGTATTAAATGTAATAAAAAAGAAACTAAAACTAAAAATGCAGTACGGATTGATCCTTCGTCAGAATCAACGAGATTATGATCTACTGATTAATTCGCATCTCTCTCTCTCTTAATCGATCGACGTTACTTACAAGTTATTGCTCGTTACAGCCGTTTATGCGTGATCCACGTTATTATTTTTGCCACGTTTTTACGCGAACAACGATATCTGTTAATTAAAAGTTGCGTTAAATACGCGAAGCCCTTTGACCATCCAGGAAAATTGTTTCACGCTATTTGCCGGGCATCGCAACCGTGCAAGCAGAGGCTCTTCCGTATTATACCCCTACGCCGTTTACTATGGCGGGTTAAATTGCAGTGTTGATGTTAATCTGAAATCTTTAATGCTTTCCTGTCCGGGTATCTTCTCAGCCGAGGCGCAATTAACGCACCCGGATAATGTTTATTAAACGACGCAATAACGACGCAAATCCCGCCGTTATTATTTTATTTTCTCCTTTTTTTCATTCCCTCGTCATTGATATCACGTGCGGACAATTTACAATTTTCATCCACCGACGCGCCACACGGGTTTTATATCACTATTGGATGGTTAATTGAGGGTCGGTCTTTGATTTGTTAAAAGGCTGGCTCGATCGGTCGTACATTAAACTGCGTGATCAATAAGTGTAGTATGAACTAACGAGCAATTTATTAATAAACGATATTGCAAATGGAATTCGACAAGCTTTTAATCGGATCTTGTAAAATCGATAGATTTCAATGTGCTAGCTTTTTCAATCCTCCTTGTACATTTGATTCCTTTTTTTGTGAAAAACTGTATATTGCGGGCGATCTCGATTCTACTGGAGGAGACGATTTTAGATACGCAATACCATCTACTGTGGTAGGTATGTTCTCTGGGACGTTCCCGATTCCCGTCTTGCATTATGCATTGTTTGATGTAATTTAACATGACCGGTTCCCTTGCATACACAGCGGTTTTCGTCATCGGGAACACCAAGGAAAGAGAGTTCTCGGAATTCGACGCTACTCGGAGACGGACGAGAACTCTCGCAATTTTTATTGTTTTCATTACACCGCACAGATGACGGAACACGTTCGGACAAATTTCTTTGGACCCGGACACATTTTTCTTTGTACGCCTAACGAGTTTCAACGTCGCAACAAATTTGAACTTTGGACGAAATTAATAAGGCACTTTCTTTGTGGCTCGAGACAAAAGAGTAGGGTTGAATAGGGTTTTTGTTTATCGCGTTCCCGATGCACGCTGCTGTGCCGTTGCTGCGGCGACACAGTACGAATTCTCGCGCTAAACAAGGGTTACCTGCATTAAAATCCCGTCGCGACGCCCGCGGATAATCGTCGCGTCGCGTTTAATTAAATTATTCGTTAACCCGTTTCATTGCGCGAGCTCATCTCGCGTCCGCAAGTTCTCTGTTCAATTAAAAGTTTTCACACTTTTCCAGATTGGTAGTTACCCTCCGCCACTACTTATCACTCGATAACATAATCCCGTGCTATTCCTGCGCGAACATAGTTTCAGTCTCGCGACTCAACGCGTAACACGAGGATCAAAATTATTAATAATAACTCACTCCGTGAATTATCGCACCTGTCGCAGTTCGATTTTCGACGATCTTCTAGTAAAAGTATTCTATCGATGGGCAATAGACGTGCCGGTCTGTCGAATTAATCGAGACATAATGGAACGTATTAATTAGCGTCGATAAGCGAGAGGTGGCAGCGTTTTAATTAAAAACTTTTCGAGAGCGAAAATCATTTTGTTGTACGATCGTGAGACTTCAAGTAGAATTTTAATGAAAGTCAAAGGAGCGGAGTAATCAACAAAGTAACAGATGTAATTAAATCCCTCTTAAATAGTTGGTCATCGCACCGTTAAATTTACTACCTGCGGATACTTTGCTCGCTGACGCATCCGAGTGAATCTCTTTTTTTTTTATGCATTATTCATCACCCGGCCTTTATCATGCAAATTTTCATAAAAAATTTTGCTGTGTTTAATCTTGCAAAGATTCTAACGGTGACGCATTCTCGGAGGTGATTAAAATTTAAATAACAGCCACCGAATGAAACCGAGAATTTTCATGAATCATCTCGTAAATAATAGTCAAAAAAGGTGGAATGTAATGTTTCTTATCACTTGAATCTGCACACTGTACTCCACGAGCTCCAAATTCTGTCTGCAATTGACACTTGATGGTTGCTCGTGGTTCAGATAAACGAGAGTGATCGAAGATACGAAGTACACGAAGTATTACACACGAGTACCGCTTCCAGCAACCAAGCGTGTGGGTTTTAGGTATAATAGCGACAAACGTGTCGGCGGAATCGATGACGGGTCGCGAGGTTCTATCGTAAAAATTCGATTGCACAGATAAACAGGTGAAGATCGATGGAACGGAGGGAAGAAGGATAGCCGGGCGGAGAGTTTCGTTTAATCACGTGTTGCCTCGCGATTCCAGAAAATAGACATGACGGCACGGGTGTAGTTCGTTGAAAGTTGAAATTGCTTCGATTTTCGTTGGGAACAGTAATTCGCGGCACCGCGCTCGATCAATCACCGAGTAAACCCACTACTCATCCTGTAATTATTGTATACGACGCCAATAATATCGACGCCGTCGCCGCGCCGCGACGACGTTCCAAGACGAGAGGATGAGAGAGAGTGAAGCGCGAGAAGGGTGAGAGAAGCGGGTGGAAAAATAGCGGAAGTTTGGGAAGAAAGTTAGGTCCCACCGATACGAGGACATCCTTTAACGCGCCGACGTACACCTACCACCTACATGAGGGAAAACTGATTACGCGTTTTATCGGGTTTCAAGGTGCGCGTCGGCCAACTTCGTTTCGATCTCTATCAACGTGGCAAACTTTGCTATCTCCCGTAATCGTGGCTCATCCAGCCCGCTGTTTTGCATAATGCGCTCTTTTAACCTTCGGTTTCATCTTACGTACCGAGGGATGCCGCGAACCTTAAATGCAACGAGTCAGAATTTCGAAATTCTATATCATTCAATCAGACTTTCCAGTTCAACGATTTTACAATAACTAAATTACGAGGTTCGAAAATATGGCCGCCGTTTAATTACCAACAATTAGGATTATCATTAAATTGGTAAATTGCGATAAATCAAACGAATTTATGCCAAGACAGCGAAGAACGGTTATATCTCGAATCGATTCGTCGTACGCCCACGAGGCTGATGAAACACATTTTTTCCTTTCCCCTTTTTTGCATAGAATTAGAATGCACGCGCATGATCGTAAGGAGGTTTAATGGCACGGGCGTACGGCCGAAAAAGCGCGAGTCACGAGACTTTGAAACCGGTTCTCAAAGATGTAGCTGAATCGGTTGATTTATAGACGGCAACGACCGCCGCTTCCGGTTATTTTTATATAGATATTGAGGTGACAAATGATCCTGCGACGGTCGTGCAGTGTGTTAAAAACTTGAGTCACGTAACTTTCGTAACGGGCTCTCCGGCTCCTTTTCACCGCCGCGTCTACCCTCCCCGATGAATAGGTAAACGTGGCGTTGCCGTTGTACCGACTTAAACGTTGACCACACTTTCTGGCTTGCTGGTAATTAATAACCCGGCTCGCTCGTGCATGCATATTCGCGAATTAATTAGCCTGTGATAATATTGAGCAGTACGTTTCATGGAAACCCATTCCATCCATCGATATCACGTCGCGCGGTGAAATTAGTTAATTTCAACATGTTACCGTGTAACTGTAAATAAACTTGGAGCTGGACCACGCATTAGCTACTCGAATGTCCATTGACTATGAAACACGGTTACGAAGTACACGCCGTGGCAACGATGCCTGTCCGACTATCAGTTTCCGCATCCGAGGAAACTGTGTTAAATTTAATGGTACGCTTCTTTCAAGCCGAATCGATCGGTGGCTTAAAGTGGAAACTGGTAATTAAAACCAATCGTTATCGTTCCGTGAGAGGTAGGTGTACCTTCGGGAATCGAAGCCTCGTCAATGACACTCCAAATGGATTTTACATCGGCGACGGGAACAGTACAATACCAGTTTTATCACGCGTTCTCCAATACGTAAAGGCACCGGGATATTAAGTACCGTTCCCGTTCAACGGGTGTACTAATTATATCGACTGTGGAATCATTTTAATTGGCACGCGAATCCGGACCGATGCCTTCTTTTCTCTGTATTCTTCGCGTGTTAATTATGTCAGATCACTGGCACCTATTGTGCGCCGTAGGTACTGTAACGCGAGGAATCAACGTCAACAATGCAACTGTGCAACGCGGTGCTCTCGCGGTTAGATAACCGAGTTTGTTATTTTATCGTTAGTTTTATGTACGCGAGTAGCACACGATTTTTGTTCAAATAAAACACGTGTTTGCCAGTGAACGAATCCTTTCCGCAAAACGAAGCTATAAAAACTGCATTTCACGCGACTCCCCGAGTTTCGCTAACAAGTCGCTCCGTTCCGATCATTGACTGTCCTTTGTGCCTTTACATACGTTCAAAATTGCCGGCGGCAATTAGTTCGAACGAGAATTTTCTCCCATATTTTCGGCTTATCATTTTCGAAGAGGCAAAGAGAAACGAGATCCACAAACATGTGCTATCGAAATGTTTTATTAAATATCAGGTACAGAGTAAATGCGATGACTGAACATGAGAAAAGTACAGTAAATTCTATTGGCGTTGCAAACCGATAGTCTCTCGCATGAGACGACGCTCGTAAGTCCGGGACTACTTGCTCTCGAAAGAAAGAAGGCGAGCCGACGATTCTTTTCCGCGGGGAACGTCGACTCGTTGGTAGACGTGAGGCACGCGTCGCGCGTGAAGGTTCACGGCACGGGTCAGAGGGGATTCGCTCGGGGACTTGGTTCAGAGATTCACGCGCACCGCGCCGAGTCGAAAGTTTCGGAATTGTAAGAGGGAAACGTCACAATGCGTCTTTTCCTTCTAATAGAGCACTAGAGCCTGAACGATCATCGTTGTCGCGACTACGTAGGCGTGGGCCACGGCGCGGCAGAGACAGAAGGATCTCGATGGCACTCGAGACACTCGAGTTACACTCGGCGGTGGTGCAACAATGCGCGCATGCCACGATGCGCGAATTCAATGGCTTCGTACAGTTTGGTGCAGGGTCGTCGCCGGTTCCGCGCTGCGTTGCGCGCGCGTACGACTTCTCTCTTCCCGTGTGGCGGAACCGCGGAACGTCCGTGGAACGTGACTGCGTCCGCCTGCGAAACCGTGTTTCCCACGTGCCGCGCGCCTATGTCCGTAGTCTCATTAAACGGAATGCATATTTATGGAGCCGGCCGGAGTCTGTACACCGGCAGGTTCTCCGAGATTCGAGGGAGAGGAGCGCGCAGCCGGTAAACTCGCGGTGGAGCACGGGGACGGTGGAGGAGAAAAAAGAGAGAGAGAGAGAGAGAGAGAGGCGGAGGGAGACCGGGGGTGGCGAAAAAAAAGAAAGAAGGCTGGCACACCGCGGCGTGGCTGCGCCCTCGACGCGTCTGGCTGCGCCGTCAGGCGTTACAAATCTCAATGGCACACTTTGTGCTCCGATTGCCAGCACATGCCTTTTGATTTTAACCCTCGACGAACGACGCGGCGCGACGAGAAGCGAGGCGACGCGATACGATGCAACGCGACCGGCCACCGATTCACAGGATTTTTATCGGTCCCCGCCACCACGTGCTATGTACGCCGGCTCAGCTGAGCGAAACGGGTCGCGCTTCGACGCTCGTGATTATGATCGTGTTCGGTTAAGCCTCGGATCTCTCCCGTTACCGTGATTACACGATCGCGTTTTTGGTGCCCGGGATTCGAGGGCTAAACGATTTCCCGCATGAGCGAAGAGTTCAGTGAGGAACGAAGAACCCCAGTGGGATCGCGTTACGTACGATTCTGCGTTTTATTTTATCTTTCTGCTTTCGTTGTATCACGAAAACATACTTTCATCATACTTCTGTCCGTTTTTAATTATCTTCCTCTGAACGACGGTTCCCCTGTGTTAAGAATCGGTTGGTTCGACTACTTGAGAAGCGTTCCGCGGTTTATCGTCTTGATTGCAGTCGTATTTTGTTAAACCAGCTTTTACTTTATTTGCGGTCCCTCTGGTGTTACGATCCCAATGAATTTGTGCAAGCTCCACGATTGAATTTCTGGCTACATTTAAGTAATCGATTTGTTCAGCGAACAGTATTTCGTTCGGTTAAACAAAACCTTCTTTTCCATGTACGAGGAAACGTATAGTAGCATGCATAATTTTATTTAAATGCAAGTTTCATCTCATCGAGAAACTGTCAAATCGGATTAAACATTTTTTTAATTAAATTACGTGTAAACCAACGCGTGTTCATGACATTTCGAAGATCGTTATTAGTTCCATATTACTATACATAGACACTTCCATTCACTTCTGATAATTATTGAATATCTCTCGGCAAATCAATTACGCTAACGAATTCCTCTTGCCTATAATACCTGTGATTAGGCTTAAGAGTTCTTGCTCGATTGAGATTATAATGAACTCAAGTGAATAGTCTAGCTTTCATTAGCGCTGTCTACGTCTTCGGAGTACGAGACCTAATACAACCTGAGTCAATCATTATCAATATCTGAATTGAACGCCCGTAATTTCTCTATCAATATCGACGTGCACAATTCGCGTAAAATGAACTATGTCAATTAATTCGTAAGCGATACGAATCGTATCTAACGTGGAAGATTCGGTTAGTATGTCTATTTTTCAACGAAACGAATCTTCTACCGATGTGACAAATAAGACTGTGTCATTTTGTGAAAAGAGACACTGAGCCAAGAAACGACGACGTGTCGCTGAATCTCGTTATCATATAATTTACATTATATAGCGTAGCTTCGGTTGACATTGCACAGCGCCGTGAACTATCAGGTTCACGTGGACCCAGTAGGTTACATTCCAGGAAGATGATCTAGGTCGTTACGGCTATAGTTAACTAGTTTCCATACTTGTTACCAAGAAATATCACGATATTTCCATTACGTGTATCTCTAGCTGGTCGTGTCGTGTTCGACGGTATAAGACAGCCGTTCGCGGTCGCATGTATAATTAATAAAGAACTATCGAACGATTATTCGGCGAAACTCGAGCTGCCCGATTCTACGCCCCCGGAGGTGGAGAAGGTTTCAAATCGAAAAATTTAATCGTAATTTCGCCGGGTCGGGAGGAGGTGCTTAGAATTGGAAAAAGTTGCACGTGGATGGCTCGGTGTTGTTTGCTGAAAGTTGTCCGGCGTCGAGCAAAAGAGAAACTTTTATAGGAATCGAGCGAACCGAAATGAGAAAAGGAAAATCAAGAGAATGACTCTGCGCTAGGAAGGAAGAAACGGTTGTGTTTCCGCCGGAACGTTTAAGCGTGCCAACTTTATCGAGCTGCGATCCCGTTTCAGTAAAATCGTATAATTTATTTAATTGGTTTCATCGCGAATGAATAAAGAATCACCGAGTTTAGTATTCCAATTTGAATTCTGATCTGTGAAATTGTTATTCATCGATTACGTCTGATGTTGAAATTGGAAGGAGGATTGTCCAGTTTTTCATATCTAATTGAATACGGTGTTTTGCCGTTGCTTCAACCGACTCAAGTAAGAAGAGCTTAAAGCTCAGCTATATCCTGGGAGATTAATCTCAGTAATAATTGCGAGGAAGTGCACTTGGCCACAGGCTACAGCTGCATTTCCATCTGCCTAATAGCATTTACTAATTCTAACCGCAACAGCTTGAAGATTTGCACGTAGATTCAATCAGATGAGAGCAGTTAAGGTGGTTCTATTAAAATACAATACACTGGAAATCGTCATCAAATTGTAGTATGTCATTCTTCAGATTTTAATGAATTTATCGGTACGTAATTAAAGAAATGTTTGTTGCAAAAAATTTTGTCATCCTAGCGAGAAACGCTTCGGGCAAAAGTCGTAGCTGTTGTTGGCAGATATAAGAAAGGTCCTATGCAATTTCCTTCTAGTTTAAATAGTGTAGGAATAAGAATTGTGAGACATTCTTGAAATTGTCTTCTCTATTCCACAGAAGCAGATAGCGATTAACATTAGATTATACTTATTTTGAAAATTATTATTATTAAATTATTATTATCATCATCAATTTATTATTCAATTTTCACTCATAAAAACATAAAAATTGCTGTCTTTTTTTAAATTACTTATTGAGTTGGAAAACAAGTCATTTTGGCCCCTCCGATAGAAGGTATACGTCAATTGCTGATAGTTCTACTGTTAAGGACTGATCCATTTGTGTTCTGTCGATTTGGTGGTTTCGATTCACGCTTACCGTATGCGATCAATTTAGCAATTATATCGCCCAGTTTCCCTTCCCCTCTCTGTCTCTCCTTTTTTAAACCAGTGATTCGAGGTCCAGAGAAACGCAGAGGAATCACGAGCTTTTTTGAACACGCGCTTCGGTGGTACCAGCGTTCTTTTTTTTTTTATTTTCCCGTCGGTGCAAGCACCGATGCAAATGGCCGTCTGTACACCGGTCATTGTTAATTCGCTTATGTCCTATTTGCCCGGGCAAAAAGGTAATTATTTTGATTCGGACCAGAAAGCGCCTAACGAAGCAGTCCGCGTTGTTCATCGCTCACCGCCCGTACGCCCTCCCCCACAGCTCCTCGTATGCATACTTCCGTTTCCGCTTTGTGTCCTTGTTTCCGTATCAATTTCGTTTCGTTGATCGATTCGTCTGCACCCGCCTCTGGCCCAGTTTTTGTCCCCTCTGATAAAGAATTTGATGCATCCAATTTTCATAAACGTGTTAGCTTTAAAGTCGCAGTAAAATTTATTATGCGATCCGCAGCATTATTTGAGAAACTAGTTTGTTAGCTGATAAACTGCACGCGACTACTTTATAATGAAAAAACGAGAAGGTCCATGACTTTTAAATATTGGATTCGCGTCTGAAGCAGCCTTTCCAAATGCATATTAAATAAATAATAATCGTTTGATAAATCCTGTCGACGAACGATTAAAGCCATTGAACAGAATTCTTGCTTGACTAATTGGACGCTAATTAAGCGTGCGAAGTTTGAGACATGTATCAAGTTTAAAAAAAAAAGGAAATTATTAAATGCTCGTTAACTCTTTCGTCCAAGTTCCCGTTCGCGTCGGCAGTAAGATTATTTTTAAGGTTCATTAAATTCACTCCGACCGGAAAGTGTTTAACGAAGCGTCTCGCCTGTTCGCCGTTTGATTGCTCACAGTTCGACGTCTGCTTTGTGCCTGCTAACTAGAATCATCCAGCTTCTAGGATCTATCGCTACTTCAAACAATGATAGCCTACAGATAGAAGGGAATATTGGGACGTGAGAAGATGCCGCATTTAATGCCACATAGACATTTGACGAGCGAATTATCGTAGGAATTATCTTACTTAAACTCGAACTGAAGTAACGATACAACGTTGTTTCAGTTCGAGAGAAAAATGATTGATTTCAAGCGAATCTGTCAGACCTGCGGTGTTTCGTTTGTTTAAAACCAGAGACTCGACCGAGGTTTAAGTGAACATTTTAATACAAAATTATTGAGAGTTTCGATGGTACACAGTTTTCATACGTTTTGGTTTGCGGTCACACAAATATTGATTGACGCTTAGTTACCGGGATGTATTTCTCGATTGAAACTTCGCGTTTCGCTCAATGAAACTCGGTGAGCGATGACGGGGACGAGAAGCAAAGAAATGAGCGCAAAATTCTGTCTATAAATTCGTTTCGTAAATACTGATAAAATACTGACAAACTCGTCTAAAGAAGAGACGAACGTTTCGTCGTGGTGTACAGAAATTACTATTCGAATCTGTCGCGTTCGCAACAGCGAGGCTATTAAACTTTTAGAAATCGGCTTGGCAAGTTTTGGCTTCGGGCGCGAAGTCAGCGCGCGTCGGGGGCGGGCTTTTTGCTATTGTCGCTTTGAGGATCGCCGGCCTGTTACTTCCGGGCGAGATAACGTGCGCGAGAAGGGAAAGAACGAAGGGAAAATGTGCGGGGAATTCATTATTTTCTCGAACACGCGGCTTCTGAAGACGCTTGAGAAAATTGGACGAAAACGAGATAGAAAGAAAGAGCAGATAGATGGAGAAAGAGCCAGCTGGAAGTGTAATTGCGACCGAGCGACACCGTGCGAAATTCTGCGCACAAATTCCTCGCGTTTTATATTTGCGCGCCCCTCCGCGCCGTTCGGAACGAGAGGAAACTTCTATTTCGAGAAGTAATTAAATACGATCGCACATATATGCTCGCGTTTTCTACATTTTTTAACAAATTAATTACCGGTTCTCGTGCCCCTCGACAAACGAGCATGGGAAAAAACGTGATACAGAGGGCAGAAAATTGTTTGCAATTCATAGATGCTTGTTTAAGAAAAAGAGGAAAACGGACGTATGGAATAAAGTGATTCATTGAAGCTCGTTGGATTGCTGCTGTATCGAGCGAGAGAGTGACGGAACATCGTGTTTTGATATTTGATAAAATTTTCGTTTCGCTCGGCGCCTTCTCGGACTTGAAATATCGTGAAACAGCCTCTTTCCGAAATTCTGTACAGTGTCGAGCACAAGCCTAGCTGTGACGTCATTAACACATGCCTTTTAGACGCCTGGTTACAAAAAATTGCACGGGGTGCCCAACACTGATTCTGCCATGGAACGAGTCTGCAGTCACAATGGGCAATTGAATCGTTTCACGGGGTCGCGCGATGTCTCGAGATGCGTGAAATATTTCCGTCGCGGCAGCAGAGCCAGAGCTCGCGAGGGTTGAAGGAGCCGGCGTAAAAAACTTCTAATTATGCCGGCAGTAACATTTTTCGCGAGCCGAATTCGAACCCGTCGGAGCGAAAAGAACAATTGGAGAATCCTCGTGGACACGTAGCTGCAAGCTCGCGCGACGCTTCACGTCCGACGCATAGAACGATCCCTAGGCGCGCGAACCGTGTGCTCAAATTTTCCTGCGCTTTGGCTCCGGCCAAGTTTTACGTGCTGGAAATTGCGACGAAACTTTTAATCACATACTTCCATTAGTCATGCACCCAGGTTCGACGCATGCTCGCGCGCATAAGTGTCTGTAAACTAGGCTGGCTCGTGAACCGTTTCGCATACGGCCAGCTATGTACGTAGGCGCATATGCATGCATGCATGCACGCACGCGTACATACCTGTCATATGATAGCCAGTTCTCGTCGAATCATCCTGGATTACTTTAATTCCATGCACTCCACTTCGAGGGTCGTACCTGATATCCTTGTATATACGTACGTACACATTTACTTCTGTGTACAGACAGGTTCGTCGTAATGAACCGGCAGTTCGATGCACCACGTATTAGACGGTAATTGTGTCGGCGATCATCATCGAGTGGATTTATTGCATTTTTTCACACGATTAACTCGTGCGTCATGCAAATAATTCTCGTAATACTAGTACACCCTGGAAAAGAGAATTAAATTATCTGTTGAAGTGCGTTGCGAACGTTTGTACTGAATCGAATCGTCGCTTTGATTGGTTCACGGATCGAAGTATATTTTTAGTACGCGACGACAGATCATTTTTATTGTCAATGTGATTATTTCTGGTAATAAAGAGATAGTAATGAATAGAACATGATTAATGATCGAACGGAATCGACTTGTGCAAACGTTTGTAAATAAATTTGAATTATTAACGGAACAGAGCGAGCGAAGGTGGATACAAAATAGTATTTGTATTTATACAAGCATGCAAAAAGCGGGGAGTTCGTAGATACACGTGTTTCAAACTTTTCTGCTGGCGTATAAAATATTTGTTTAAACACGGCGAAAGAACCTGTTTCATCGTCTCTCCGCCTGTTTCATCCTGTGAAAATTATTTGCGTAAACTTCATTTGTGAGAAATTCTCGTGCCAGCGGGACACCGAACTCAGAATTATCCAATTTCAAACCAATTCTGATTACAGCGTTTT
The DNA here is from genome assembly GCF_001652005.2 of Ceratina calcarata. Taxonomy (NCBI): domain Eukaryota; kingdom Metazoa; phylum Arthropoda; class Insecta; order Hymenoptera; family Apidae; genus Ceratina; species Ceratina calcarata. Next base: position 603,325 of record NW_017176693.1, on the reverse strand, counting down.
TATTTATTCTACGCTCTCGTGTATTTTAATTCGGAGTATCATCTCATCGTATTTCAAGTCGTTTCAGGGCTCACGATAGAAAGATGAAAAAATTTGTTATAATGAAGTTTGAACACCATTTTCCGCTACTGAGAGCAGTAATCCTCCGGTTTGCCGCAATTTATTTATATGAGAAATAGGAGAAAGGCCCGATCCTTCTGTGGATCAGTAAATTTTTAAGCTTCTTACAAAGACGGCGAAATGCTACGTCTTAATGAGTCGCAGCCTTACATATTCCTTTACGAGCAAAATAAATTTACTCCGCGATGTTGGTTACGAAGGATTCTGACAGGGAACTGGCCGAGTATGAACACAATTTTCTACACAGTTTATTCGTGCCGGTAATTGATTCTTCGCGGATCAACTGGCAATCTTCTTACTTCGTTTGAACATCAATTTTGAGATTATAACAAAACGAGTCTGATACGTCAGTTCCACCCTGCTGAGCGTCATCAATGTCACCTTGTTCTATTTGCGAATGTCCGTCACCGTCGTCGTCTTTCTTTATACGATCGCGTTTGCTTTGTGTCGATTCGCGAAATTCTTAAATGGCGCGACGCGGTTCGATCGCCGGAGATGATATCGGATGCGTGCTCCCATCAAATTCGTCCGAGGCGAGGGGGTAAGGCGTCGTTAGCCCGAAAACGGCGTAATTCCGAGAAAGTGGTCAGAAATCGTCGAGTTAATACTGGTCCTGGGGTAAAGGGGGCATCGGGCCCTGGCGTGGCGTTCGCCATCCGCGGGGCAGGGTGGGATAAGAAAAAGACGGTGGTGGCGGCATGCCATGCCGTGTGCAATACGGACATCATGCAACGGTGCACGCGAACAGAAAAATCTCGTGCACGGCTCGACACACCACACGGCCACTTTACGCCTTTCTACGCGCCTCCACGCCCACACACGTTCTCCTCTCTCTCTCTCTCGACGTTCGGTCGTCGAAGCGCGTTGAACAAAAATACTTCATACCGTACAGGTCGATCGAAAATTTTAATTTCCAATCTAATTCTTCTTCTCTCATTAAGGTGACACCTAATTGGCTGCACTCGTTCTATTTTAGATGTTCCTCATTATTTATTTCGATATAACATGTGTTTCAAAGTAGACACAAATCGCGATTTCATATCATCTACTAATTAAACGATATCTTGTTTAATTTACACGACGTATATTTAATATATTTTTTGAAGAAAGTTTTGTTCAGTCCTGTACTCGAGTGTGCATGCCCCGATACGTGTTACGTGAACGTGTAGTTAGCGCACACTCCGTCGAGCAGCCGATTCACGTGAACCTTGATCGTTGCACGGGCGAACAGGGTTTGGTCGGGGACGCGGTTAGGAGCCGGGGGTTGTTTCGTCGCAAATCATAGGTGTTGCGACGAGCGGGTGCACGATCGGGCCGACGATTTCTTTGTAAACCATCGTTGTCGCCACGAAGACTCATTACGTTCGACCACGGGAATACAATATGGACGTTATATTTAGAATTCTGCACCTTTAAACCCTTGTACAGCCTGTTCTTTGACGAACCCCCTGCCCGGTTAACAACGTTCACGTGATTCGTCGCACTATGAAGTCATTCCCCTTTCTTTTCTCCAATTTTTCCTTCCACGCGTCGCGTCGGTACGATTCATGATCCGCTTCCAGAATTCGACGCTTTCGTTTCGATCGTCATTAAATCGTTCGCTCGTCTGCATTAGTATAAGCATGATTAAACAAGAACTTGTTGAGAGACGAATTATCCATATGCCGGCAATTTTAACCGCAATCGTTCATTCGAATCAGGGAGTTTACATTATTGCATCACATACAATTTCCAATATCACCGACATATTTATGAACGCATAATTTAATAATAGTGACGAACGTTCACGTAAATCTGGTTTGCATTAAACAAGCCGGGAAATGATAGTTGAGCCGCTAGTACTTAAAACTGCATCCCAGAAAATACGATCATACGTAAAAGTGCTTTACATCAAAAAGACAAAAAAAAAAAGGAAACTTTTGCATATTTTGGAAAAAGTCATACAAAATGTACTGAAAATGAATATTCATTATGAGAAATATCAAACAAGTAATTTCGACCTGGTGTTAAATAGCGTTTCTTGTAATCACAGTACGTCGCTCGTGTGAATTTTTCAATCTTGATAAAACGTTTATCGACATTGCGTTTTTTCGCTACTATCCATTTTTATTGACCCACTCACTTCTTTTCTCGTTAAACACCGTGAGGAAATAGTAATTTGGTTTGGAAGTGTTGTACACGTTCGGGAAACCACTGTGTCGTTTGCTCGAAACAATATCCAATTAAATGTTCTCTACGTTCGGAATCCAATACCCTGGCCAACATTTATTTGTATGCACATATTTATCGATACACCGGAATTAGTGGGACGATCGGTTATTTTCGCTGCGCAAACTTGAAACAATGGTCAGTGGCCATCTACCTTAGATTATCTTTAGCAAAAATTGTCAGCTGAAACGTTGCTCGTACCAACTAAATTATCATTCTATTGTTTTATAAATAAGACAGAAAAGAACGAAGTAATTTCATAGATGAATTCGTAAACATCGAAACGACCGTACAGATGAAAAAAGTCATTGTACGAATCGTCGTCCATTAAGTTGTAACGTTGCATACGCGTATCTCAAATAATTCATCCTGATTCTGTACGGCAAACGATTTCCCGTGAAAAGCGGTTTTCGGTGCATTAAAAAATCAATTTTAGGAGACGCGTTCACGCGTTCCATGTAACTTCGAACGGACACGCAAAATTTAAAAAACTGTTTTTTATTTTTCAAACATTAAAGCTCTCTTTTCATTTCATTCATGAGCAAAACAACATGCGGTATGGAAAGTCACGCTTCGCTTCGATTTCGGGAAATAAATATTTTTCCAACGATACTCTTTTATCGATAAAATAAATTTTATAGAAACGGTATTATTATTCACGTACGAGATTTGTACAAATTATTTCCAAATTCGATGTTCCATTAACGTGGAGACGTCGCGTCGGCGGCGAGGAGAATTTCTATAACAAATACACCGATAAGTATAAATTCCTGTGAGAGATTACTATTACCATCGTATTTCCTGAATTTAACAATGTGCGCAAAACTAAAATTCGTTTCACCGTGGAAACTATTTATGATCCTCGTATTCAGCACATAATTCAGTTATGAAACAAAAAGATACACTTTCCCGTTGATTGCAGCAGCGGAACAGTTCTATCGAAATTAATAAACCCGTTCATTGCCTAGAAAGGATAACGGAGAGAACCAAGCCAGTACAGTTAGTACGTAAGGGAGCCGTGTCCACGAGCGATGTAATTCGTAGACAATTTTCTCTTATTTCGCTGCCACTTCCTTTATTACGTATTATTTCCCCCCGTCCGACCACGTTCTTTCATTTTCCCCGGCCTCGTCTATCCGTTGTCCTGTTTATTTCTATTCCCGTCTTGTTCGTATCTCGCCCCGGCGTTTTCTTCCCGACTCCCATGTTTTCTTCCTCTTCGTCCGACTCTTTATACGTTTCGACGATCCCGGACCACGATAAAAGTGATCGCGCGCTAACAGAGAATTGCCTGCAACTTACGACTTCCTCTAACAAGCTGTATGCGTACACGTTTGTTGCTAAGACGCGTATCACGAACCCCATCGTTCATACACTTTTTGTCATTTCGACGTAGCGAGTATCACCTAACGCGACGTTTGATTAAATCGCTACGACGAGTAAACTAATTGACAACGTTTGATGAATCCATTTGATCCGCTGTTACGTCCGTTATTATTACTTTTTATATCGTAGCTAATTCGTATTTATGATGGACAGAAATTTGATCAATCCTGTCCGTTTTATAAATATACTTATAAAATTGACCGGCCGAAAGGTAAAAGAAAAAAACTGCAATGGGAGGAGCGAACGATATTCTATTGAAGTAAATGCTATTAGTAAAATGCACGGTTGTAGGATCAAACTCCGGTCTGATTCGTTTCAATACACGTTAAATGTCTGCTTTTCTTTTCCCCGCCGCCGCCGGTGAAAAATCGTACGGCACAGTGGTTGCTGTTTTCATTAGTATTCAAATTGATGTTTGTTCGAATCAAGCGCCGCGTCGTTTGCGCGTAGGTTTTGATTTCAAAAGCAGTTGTAAAAGTGAAGCGGTATAACGACTCGCGGCCATGGATAGCGAGAACGCGGACGATTTTTCGTGTGAAGGTAATTTCGGTAAATAGAACGAAATATTTTTATAAGTACTTAATTCATATATACTTCAATGTTTCGTCGAAGAATAATCAAGGAAAATACTTGTTAATAATACTTTATTAAATGTGCTACCAGACAAAAGTTTTAGCTGTAATTGTGAAATACAAATAATGTTCAATCTCATTTCCTTCTAATTCGAATAATTTAGAGAGTCAAAAATTGTTCGGCATTCCTGAAATTGTATCTTCGCCATAGAATAGCAGACAGTGATTTAGAAATATGTTATATTTGATTCTATTGCGTCCCGATTTTGATAGAATTTTAAAGACGGAATTTTATGGGTCGGAAACGATATGCGAATCATTTTTATAATGATGGAAAATTTTTTGTTTATAAATATATTATACCGGGATAGCGCGAACGCAGTCCCGACTATCAAAAATTGTACGCCCGAGATATCCACATTAGGGATATTCGCAAGGGTCAGCTCAACCTTAGTGCAATGGAAGAGCCTCGCCCTGGAGGAACCGCCTTGATGATCACGGTAACCTCTGCGCCAGGTAAGTATGCTTTCCCCTACTCCTCACACCTATTTATAAACCAACGGGCCGGACACACTTGCGAGAGACGGCCTCGTGTCACACGCATTACAACGGTGACTGTACGAACTAAACTGGTAATATCCGTACCAATCATTCCGTCTAATCATAATCGTACAGCTAGTAACAATGAAATTGAGCCAGCTAAGTAAAAAAAATTTTAATGTACGTGGCAGTGATGAGTGTAGTTTAAAATTGTTTTTATTTTGACACGCCAAAATTATGTTGAAATCTAACAGTATTAATGCCAGATCGAGCATTGAAAAAATAAGACGTAGACTTATTACTCGTTTTGAATTTTCTCGATGGAGGAGGTCCTAGGACAACCAGAAGGTTTGTCCAAAAAGGCACTCTTGGTACAGTCGTCCTAGTGACGAGATATCCTGAATAAATGCTAGAGTTGACGATCCGCCATCTCCTTCATATTAAAGTAGATTCCCGTTGAATCTTACAATAGACTGAAGTGAAACGTGATAAATGAAATTAAACATGCGTATAATTGTATAATTGTACGTTCCGCGGTATCCGAGAACGATGCACTTCACTGAAATTGAATGAGAGGTATTTTATTCTGTAACGTGGACGTTTAAAAAACGAAAGAACAGTGGCACAAGTTTGTATAAGTAGGTCGTAGCTGCGCTTATCGTTAGCGTGAAACCGCATCCTGTTCGCATCGTGCATCTCTAGGGATTGACCGCTAAAATTTCAAACTCCAACATTGTTCGGCCACGTTATTCCGACTGCAAACAATTTTGCGTCTTCCAAGTTGGCCAACTCAGGAAGGGAAAAAAAAAACGATAATTAAGTAAAATCGGGGTTGATTCGAACGGTACACTGGACCAGAGATCTGAAAAATATGTTCTAACAAAATTCGAACGGACGTGAAAACGTCTACGAAGGGAACTTGTCAGAATGTTTTTTGGGAATCAGGTTTGTTCGTCTCATTTTTCATTCGTCAGGATTCGGTGCGAATTGAGAATTGTCGATCCGGTCGTTGGGTTGATCATTCTTTCAGTGGCCGGCCGATGAGCGATTTACCGATCCATGGGGATATAATTGGTGAACGACGAGCCGCGTAATCACACTTGAACCGGGTTAACGCTGCTCTGGTTAAAGACCGGCGCGCGCTCCTCGCTGCTTAATGTGTGTCCTCACGGGTCGGCTCGTGTACACACGCGTTACGTAGGTGTACGAAGTTGATTAAATCACTCGCCGAGATTCGGCCGGGAGAGCGCGATAATTATCGCTCGTTAGCTCGTTATGTTATCTGAATTTGTAATCAATACCAGCGAGAGCCCAAAGCGTCGGGACGCCCCGTGGGCACCCTTCGCGACGATTACGCGCCGTTCTAATTGAAATACTCGCCAATTACGTGTTTAATCGTTTCATATTAGTCGCCCTCGAAATGCTCCTCGCAAAACATATTCGTGAAATAAATCTTATTCGGTAGCTGGGCTCGTTTCAGGCGAACGCGAGCGAAACGAGGAACGGGGAAACGGTGAACGTTAAATCGGCCGTTCGCTTGCGCGAATCATAATGTCAGGAATTAACCGAGGTATCGTGGAATTAGTTACAACGGTTATTAGTAGACAGGAGGGAGGGAGGGAGGGAGGGCGGTCCTTTAATTAAACGCGAATTAAGCGGGCGATCTGTCCGTCCGAGTCGGCCGGGACCAGCGGCGATGAAGCGTGGAAGGCGCGGAATGTGCCGCAGCTGTAAGAAAGAAGTTACGGTCTATGTGAAAAGTTGGCGAAAGTTTCTAGACGGTCGAGTAAACGACAAATTTGCGAGCCGTCGCCCGCGAGCCGCGATATCTTAAATCTTTTGGAAGATTCCTCTCGTGCCACAGAGTCACTGAATTTTAAATATAATAACTGCTTATTACATTACACGTTACATTACGTTTATGAAGCTTCATCTAATCGAAAATGATTAGAAGTATAGAATATATCTTCATGCACTTAAACAAGCTTTTATAAATCATACGGTTTTTGCCGATCGTCGAAGAATTTTTGAATACGCGTATAGATCATTTCTTATCTTCATGTATTCGCTGGTTAACAATGATTTATGTAAATTGAATTGGAGCTGTTCGAACTCAAACGTAAATCGCGAAAGCTCTCGTGTCTGCGTAGTTTATATTCAACGCTGCCATTCCCGAAGATTTCTTCAGGGATATTTAAATACGGACAGGTTTCACTCAAATAGTAAAAACAGACCGCAAAACATTTTAAACAATTTTATTCGATGGACAAAGTGCACAAACTTAGAAAATATTGTATTTACACGAAACAGTGACTAGTACATAAGTCGTATGTTTCTAACATTCAACGTGACGCTAATACTACTTGTGTCGATTTTAAAATCGACGAATATACGATCGATTTTTACCGGTACTATTTTTTATTATTAAACGCTACTAGAGCGTACTGTCTGGCGAATAATTTTCAGTGAAATTGAATGCCGACGTACTTTTCAAGAGTCAGTTAATTAGACAGGTTGAAAAATGTATTCGCGCGCGGCTCGGTCGCCTTTGACGCGATACGAAGGTTGCTTCGGGCGTAGCGACAGGCAGCACGATGACGCTTAAAAAAGCGGCATTTCGAAACAGGTTGACGAACGCGGACAAGAAAATATCAGCAAGGTAGAGCGAAATATAATTCGTTTCTTTAAGCACGTCACCGTGTCACCTTCATGGTCACAAGTTCGCGAAAGTTATAGATTGAGAAATTACGTTGCAGGGATAAGTAGTTTTAATAACAAGTGATCGCGATATGACTCCTGTTTAATTTTCAATTAATCGGAACAAGCGAGTGGTACGGTAGCGTTACATAAAGTTTTAATATGACCATATCCTCCAAGTGCATCTATAGGATTTTATCGTCACTACACTAGTGCTGACGTCACGGTGAATCTAACGACCCATTACGTTACGTTCACATAGAATTTATAGATCCTTTCGAAGGTAAGATCGTCGACATATGTTTGGGATGCTCGTGTCAGTCGTAACAATGAACTATGAAAAGTAATGAAGAAAAGTGGAAAGCTTTAACGGCGCGTTCGTAAAACTTAACTTTACGCTGTTTTTAAATTTTTACTAGAGAAGCTGTGTTCTCGTCTGCGAATGAAAGATGATTGCTAGAAAATTATATTACACAGTCAAAATTCTTTGAAAGTAATGAACGTATTAGAAATGTAATGAACGAGTTCTTTCCAATTTTTCCTATAAAGGAAAACGCCCCCATAATTAATTTTATATTCGTGAGAGGTTCGTGGTCTTGAGAACGATTAAATATATTTTTTGTTGATCCCGTCGAATCGTGGGTATCCGCAGGCCAAGAACGACTGCTGTTCATCGGCCAGCAGCCGGGTCGTAAGCGGCCGGTTATTTCCACAAAGCGGAACCGCATATTAAATAAATGTAACGCGTTACGGAAACTCCGTCGTGCGGGCGCATCAAGCAAAAACCAACAAGCAAAACACAATGAACAACAGAGAGGAGGAACTTTCGCGTCGTCAACTAAACCCGGCGCAGTTGTTTGGCTGTCCCAGAGTCGAGTCGCGTCGCGTCGTCAGTTTGCCCAGGTTCTGCAGAGAAAACTATTACAACTTGCTTGTGTCTCAGTCTCGGCTATTTAGCTCTCCCTGAAGCTGTGCGTTGAAAAATTCTTTTCGTTTTGATCGCGGGGGATCGACTGACCTGCGGGGTTCTATAATCGTTTCATCGCTCTTTTTTAATTCACTACGTATGCGCTTTTAATTATTACTTTTACGAGTATCGTTGTTACATCTGAAGATTATTTCTCTGCATAAGAAAAGCGCTGGAGGATATTGACTGTTCCAGTTGCGAAGAACAGTTTGTTAATAGCTAACGCTTGACATGACTTATCGACAATTCCACCGGTATTTCCCGGAACGTATCAAGCTTAGCCGTGTTATGTGGAAACGTTTCCAAGAATTGTGTTAGCGAACTTTAACGCGAGTCGCGGCCATTAACTGCAGTTCCTTTTCGTTTCTTCTCGCGCTCTACAAATCGTCGGCATTAAACAAGAAATTAATTAAAATCGCACTCTTCTCAAGGAACGGAAGGAATGCGAAATCCACTCGAGTCTGATACCGCTATACAGCAGTAATTAATTAAAATATGATTGCAGTCTCATTGGGAAAACAGCGTTCGTCGTCGGTCTTAAGCTCACTATTATTAAATTGTTTGCGTTTGAACGAGTTTACAATTTTCATTAACACCCTAAATTGAATAACGAAATCAATAGCCGAATTCGTTCACTCGGACATGAAATTATTCGGGTGAAATGGGACGATTGATCCCAGTAAAAGTGCATATCAATTATATAATTACAACGGTATTTCGGTATCACGCAACGAAACAAAACGATTCGTTTAAGCCGTCAATTAACGACGCGCAACGAAATCGCGTGTACGTACGTACGTACGTGTACACGTATGTATATCGTACATATTTACAAATTTTTAGCGGGACGCGACACATCGGGAAACACAGGGAAAATCAATGGTTCGTAGAGTGCGTAGAAGAAGGGGTCTGGGACTGTTCGTAGGCGTGAAAAACAATAGAATGAAAATCGATTGTGGGTAAACAATGCACAGCGCAGGTAAACAGCCATTGTGGCAATTTAACTGTTCTACCACAGGACTATCTCTTTACGCTCGTAATGAATGGAAATCGCGATGCTCAAAGCGAACATCGAGAATGTGTTAATCGGACGTAGGTGTACGTACGTCGATACGTCCACTTACATGTGTACCCCGGAAATATAAAGTAGTGCGACACGTATACATTTTCTTACATTTCATAATAATTTCATGAAGGGAACGTACTTAGATTTAATGTATTAGGTCTACCGGAAAGTTCTGTCCGTTTTTGGAATAAACCAACATACAAATTTTTCTTATCATCAATAAAAATAATATAATTGCCATTATTATTAACCTTTTAGGCACGGCTGAATTTTGCGCGGGGCTGTTTCTCTGTACGGCAGGTATTTGATTTCTATAGATAAACCGTGAGACAGAACATTTTGTGTAGTCGTCGCTGGGAGCATCAAAGAACCAACTGCGAAACTCACCGCTTCTCCTTTGTGTTCTCGATACAATTTTTCAGTCAAGTGTCTTCCAATTCAATTCGTGTATATAAAATTTTATTCGTAATCGTCCGACGTTTCAATTTATTAACTGAGAGTCACCGTTGATTGTATTAATAAATTTCGTAACACAGAATTTGACTACGATTCCCGGGTAAACACCTGATCCGTTCCGTGGTATTGTTCCCAGCGGTATAAAATTATACCTCTGGATAAAGTGGATTACAATTTCATCTGAGATTGATTAAACATTTTTTCTTCGTTCTTTATATCAATTTCTATTAATGTGTCTCATAAGAGCAATTTCTTTAACGATATGCAGATGCTATTCACTTAAGTTTCCTTGAACAGATGTGCAACAATTTTTAATGTCTTTGTTTTATTAGATGACTTAGTACATTTTTATTATTACATTAAATTCTATAAACAGTGTCTGTCATCAATTGTACATTTCAGGCTGAGAATGTTGGTTTTTAATTTTTACCGATCGACTGTCGCGAGAAGCAGTAAAAGGTAGAAGTGACCGGCGATCAAAGGGCGAGCTCGTGCACTCGGAATTTTATGTATCCGGCCGGGTGTGCTCCACCCAGATCGCATAACCCGCGTAGAGACGCGGGGAATACTTTTCTCCGGTAGGACGTACGGTGCGACAAGTTACGGGACGTCACGGTGGTACGTGGTACAGCTTGGATACGTAAGCACGTGTAATACGTACACACGGGTAGCGAGCGTCCAGAAAGGCGGCGGCTAGCAGCTGGTGCCAGTTTCGAGTTACATATCGTCTCTTGGTAGATTCCGCCAAATACGTATTCCCGCCGTCTGGCCCGGTTGGCACGCCATGCGTTATGTTAAGAAGTGCAGTTAATTACGAAGATAATTTCGAGTCGTGTGTTTGCGTGCTGCACATAACGAGCTTCCGACTTCGGGAGTTTCTGCCATGCAAGCCAATCTGCTCGAGAACCCCACACCCCGTCGTCTCCCCGCGTGCTCAGGGCCAGTACCCCTCGCCGGCTACCCCACGTCTCACCGCGCTTTACCCCTTTTACCGTACCCCACGGCAGACCGATCGTTATCTGTCGAATAGATTAGAACGAAATCCTCCCCTCTGATCGTTTCCCAGAATTCTTTTTAATGCCAGCCCGGAGGCCGACCCTCGTGCCGGTTCCGTGCACCATCGCTTTGTCCTCGGACGATCGGCAGGACGAAGATCACGCGTGCAAAGACGATCCTTCGTGCTCGTTTCGGTAGAATCGATCAATGATGCGATAAATAGACATTACCTTTCGATCGTTACCGACAGATTAAATGAAATTATTTCTACATGGGGCGGTGGCACACGTGCCAGTACAATTGTCATTTCTGCGGCTGTACTCATTCTCCGACAGTATTGTTCACCACGAGTTAATCCTCCAATGAGCTTATTCACTAACAAGAGAGCATATCGAGATCACATGGTCCCATAATAGCCACATGTAAATTTTGAATAAAATATATTAATATTTAGTATGATGAATTATCAGAGAAGTCATATTTTTTAATATATCATTTATGCAAATTGAATTTTTGCAAATCTGCAAACGTTTGAAAACACACATTTCGTCAATGTAAACTATTTGTCTATTTCTCATAGTTCTCGAAATATACATCAAAATATGTTATGCAGTCCCAACTTTGAGGACGGTTTCCACCCCTTTAATGTCCATGGTTGCCGGTGTACAATGGTACTTAATACTCATTCTAATCGATACGTCGGAATAAGTTGTTTACGTAGAAATCAGTTATGAAGTACGTGGCTGGGTAACGCAATTTGTGATCTATGTACATATATCGGGTGATGAACCTTCGGGGGAATATGAAATTCGGAATCCCATCCCTGCTCGTATGAATGGAAATAGGAAAGGTATCTTCGGAAAGGTATCGCGGTTTTGGCGAGTTCCACGATTTCATATTTTACGTCAGATTGGCTGAGAACGAAAAACTGTGGTTATTGCGAACTGTAAAGATAAATCTGAATCTAACCCAGATCTAACTAGATTCATCCGACACTTACCAAGATTAGAAACACCCTACGAAATACCACCCAGGTACTCGACCCCGAAGCTCGTATTCCCTGTAAGGATGTATTACGTAGTTCTCGCTAGTACCTTATCATAAAATACGAATTTGTCAACGTGATTGCCCCTATAAATCTTCTTAACGCTTTCGCGGAAGTCTTCAAATTCTCGAGCGCGAGAAATCGGTTTAGGTTTTTACTAAAATTGCCAATGAGACAGTACAGAGAAATTACTGAGAATTTGCTACGGTAATCATCGTACGCGTATTCGACACACGGAATTGGCGCATCGTCACTCGGACAGAATTAAATTTAAAAAAGAGCGTACAGGCACAAGAATCACGTGGGAAGCCTCAATTAGATTTTCATCGTGAACCAACAAAAAGCTTTGTCTTCGTTCGGTGATTTCTCGTAAAATTTATCATTTTGCACTGCATTCTGAAACTTGTAAATTTCGTTGCTCGCGGTGGAAGAGCATCGAACAGGAAGCAGAATAACGCGTAGTAGGTACATCGGGTGGTGTACGGGCGAGAGGGAACGAGCGTGGAAAAGCGCGATTCGCGGGGCGCGTTCACGCGAGGAAAAAGAAGGCGGTCATAAATTACGAGCCTGTAAATCCAACGCGTTCACGCCGCTCTGCTGCGCCGTTCGGACGGGAATAGATTAAGCTTCTCCGTGAAAGTTGTATCCAAATGCGAGAAACTTCTTGATCTCGAAACGGGGGGGTGCAAGGGTGGAACTTTTCAACGAGAGTTCCCGCTAATGCATCTGCGTTGTTCACACGTCGTGCGTTGATGCCCGATGCCGCGGAAGTGCTTTATTCCGGTTTATCGGGAATCGGGTTGAATTAGATTAGTTCTTAAACTGCGTCCCGGGAACGTCGGCGCTCCGACTATCGTTAGAAAGAGGATCTCGGCCCGAATCGCGAAATAAATTTAACGTATATGATGCCGTGCTTCTCTGTGTTTCGCCCTGGCACGGACGAAGAATCAGGGAAAAGTAATCAGGGAACGTCACGAAACGGGTTTATTGAGAAAATTGATTTTTAATACCTCGTCGGCGAGGGAATTTAACTTGCTGCTCGCGATGTGGAAGTATTAATAACGATTCCACTTCTTTGCTTATTTTATCCATCCATGATTGGAAACACTTCCAGTCCTAGATAGTCTACTACGTAGATTGATCACCGAGTTGATTGACACGAATCAACGTTTGCAAAGCTTCCCTCTTGATCGTTTCAGACTTGCCGTATCACGTCCCAAATGATGAAAAATGTTTCGTTCCAATACCGTTATTCGGATACCGATCTCTGTATCTGTACAAGCGATAAGAATTTCTCTTATTACTAAAAATTCGATATTGGCACTCGTAAGGAGTATCGTACGTGCAAGCACAAAGAAACTGTGTTCTCAGAGCTTGATAAGCGTTGTTACCGTGTAGTTGTTAGATTGCCAGTGACCAAACACCAAGTTCGGTTACTGTGCAACGGCGGCCGAATGAAGTTCTACTTGTTCGCTTTACCTCGGAATGAGCATGCAAAATCTGACAAGAGCGTTAAACTCACAAACATAACTTTAAACGCGGTTGACACTTTTCCGTGATAGAAACAGAAACTCTTGGTTCAAACATGAACGAGGAGTTGCAGCTTCACATTTTCCTAATTACTTCATTAACGCCCATTCTTAATTGCCAGATTCTCGCGAGATTCTGTTCATTTCGAAAATTTATTCGTCGAAACTTTCGGAACGTTCAAATTATTTTTGGTGATTCAAACATTCGATCAGAGAAAAACAGCGTTTGCATTGAATGGTAATTTCACATCCTCTCTTACGATGTTCATTGTCGTAACTTTAATAAAATTTCTGCCAGCGCGGAGTTGCACCGGTTCGCGTGAAAAGTTCTAAATTTTTTCACCGATGATAATTTTATTATTCCGCTTTCACCGAAACTCCCTTGGCTCGATCTTTTGATGGGAATTGGGAATACCTGAATATCCACGGGTTCGTCGTCGCTTCTAACAAAAACCCGTCTAGATCGTCGATGTTCAATTGAAAATTGGGAAAAGCTGAAATTGTTTTTCCAAAACAGAAGATATAATAACTGTCGGTCGGCCGTGTTCACTTTTCCCGGCGCAACAACGAAACTTCAGTCGAAGCAGCGACAACATCGCGGACAGATGTCAATCGGCTGTCTCGATTACGGACAGCGCGTATACAAGTTATACAAGTATGCCCGGAGTGCCGTAATGGATTCACGTTCCGGTAACGAGAAAGGGTAAAAGGGGCAACGGAGGGAGGTGGGAGAAGAGGGGCTGCATCGCGGATTTACGAACAGGGCGGCAGACTGCCGGGCGGCAAGGGATGCTAAATTATTTACTGACCAGTCTATCTGTACGCCGGATACTTACCGACACGTGTTGCATGTCTATAGTCGTACGCCCCGGCAGGGCTTGTTCTCCGTCACGGGCTATACTCCGGACAGTACGAAATATAAATATTTCACCAGAAAAAATGCCTCGCGTCGTACCTTCCGATATTCGTGAAAGGTGATCGTCAAAAAAGACGATGTGAACCTAAGAAATTCATAAATTTTGCCAAAAACGCAGCTTAAATTCTTGAAAATGCAACATCTTGTAAAATGAGTACTTAGCAACGAGAAATCAATTTCTTTTACTAAAATCTATATTTGAAGTAAATAATACGAGCGTAATAGGAAACTGCATTTTTTCGAGTCAACATAGCGGCGTAGTCTAACACGAGAAAAATTGATTTAAAAGACTTGCATTCGCGGTTCGCATCTATAACACAATAGAGCCAAAGCTTTATACAAAAAGAAGAGCCTTCTGTATTTATTTTTTGCGTTTTGAAAAATCCGCTTCAGCTCGCGTATGCATTCCAAAATACCACGTACGCTTGTACCACGTCTATACTCGATATTTCTATGATTTACATATTCTGCTATGACATATTACGTCTTTTATAATTTATGGCATCCGTTCGATCGTGACAAATTCGATCCTTGAAACGACTGCCTCGTTTAAAGGTAAAACTAATTACAGTGCACAGGTTGAATTTTCATATGTACGTCTAGTCTAGAGTCTCGCATTCTTATGTTCTCATGAAACAAATTCAGGTAAATTGCTTTAGTCTGACAAATGCTAGTACTCATTTGAACCATTATTCTTCGTCGTTTAAGAGAAGAGGCGAACGTGAACGGTTCCTCTTTAATCGTTTAAGTCGACGTCTGCCGTTTAATGGTTGACTCATTCTCATGGGCATCATTATCGAGTGTCGGGTTTGCGTTCTTATCGACGAAATCTTGAATCGCGTATCGTTCAATCTCTCGGTCGTCCGTCTGGTCAGGTCGTTTACCGTCGTTTCCCCATGTCCCCGATCGTTTCTAACCGATTCCTACAAGTCGTTTGATCGATCGATCCTAAATTAAATACATCAGAAAGGTTCTACTAATTGACCAAAGAAAAGCGTCACGACCTTCTCAACTTTATTTTCTCGTTTCCCGAGGCGAGGCAATTTTATCATTTCAGTAATTCGTATCTTTACGATTTCATCGTCTTACTCTATACTTTCGATGCAATTGCCTTTTGCTTCGTAATAATAATGTTACTTTCTTTTTCCAGGTGAGTTCTCCAATTGATTTCGAGTATCATGTTGACTACTTCACTCGTAAGTATTTAAAGACAAGAAAGTAAACGTCGGTGGCTGGGCGAAAGGGGTAGAAACAACTGGAATGGAAATAATGATTGATTCCGACCTCCGAAGAGTGAATGTGTTTCCGTTGCGTTCGTAACTCCGTTCTCTTCAATTGTTCTCTAAATAATTCATTTTCGTATATCGTCACTCTCACGCGAGGAACGTTGGCTCAGGCAGCGAAGTGTAGCGAGAATAAATCACTTTCATTATATTGTACAACTTTTCATAAAGGCAGCTTGGAATAGACCAAATGTATATTTACATACATATGTATATACATAAAATATATAAAGAAATAAAAGTACACGTTAACGTGTTATTTAATTCAACGAGTTATATGAAGTATCCCGTGAGTTGAATAATTTATGTTTCCGGTTCTGTTCGAATCGTCGGGGAGAGTTTATTAAGGGAAATTCGCGGTGGAAATTTTCAACGATATCTTTATCCGGTGCTTATGGCGATATCTGGCGAGCAGGGAGGGATCGAACTACCGCGTCGAATCGTTCGAAAGTGCAAGAGGGGTTTATACACGTCGAAAATGAATGAGCTCTGACCGACATAAATTCTTGGGGAATAGGTCGGTGGGTAGTAGTAAGTAGCGCGGTGCCTGAGAGTTTGCAAAAAACTGCTGATCCTGCGTCTTTCGGTTCCATCCTCGTCCCCGGCAGACGACCAGTTAGTAGTTCCACCTGATCGTTCCCACTTCCCGGCTGGCAATACGAAACGAATGTAAATCAATGTCAATCCCATCTTTAGCGTTTAACGCCCGACTTTGGAGTTGCGGCGACTTCAAACAGTCCAGGTAGATTTACTCTTCCGGGTCACAGAAGTGAATCGAGATCTTCTAACTTAATAAAATATGTTCGCGAGTAGCTGTCGATTTGTTCCATCCTATGGACATTATTATCGATCGTTTTAAATAGCGTGAAGTGCCTCGATGTGGTTCAATAGGTTCCGAGGCATCTTTGAGAAGGTATTAAAGCATCTTTGAGAAGGTATCCTTTAGTGATAACGACGTCCTTAACGAAACGGATTACAAAGATACTTTTAATAGGGTGTCCGAGGACACGGGGTCTGCCTAATAAAGCAAAGTTTGCAGGACGCGTCAGTATTTTTTCGTCGTATAAATTAGACACGAGCGAGATAAGTCTCGAATCAAATCGAACGATATCACTCTTTTTTAATAGGTGGGATTCGTACAAATCTGCGATGGTTAGTGAAATTAAACCCATTCGTGCGTATCTATTTGTCAGATGGATTACCTCGTTTCACCATCTGCAGCTATTGATATTACCGCCGTTGACATTATCTCTTGTCACGGTACGTTATTTACGGTGTTTGGGAAAGAGAATATCTGAACGAGAGCGCTGCGCCGTAGCGAAAATAAATGTTGCAACCCGCTAAAAGATTGCTGTGACCTTTCACGCGTGCGCTCGGAATTACTCCGATTTCCCGAGATCCGTGTCGGACGCGTAATCGGAAGAGTCGGGGCGGGGAAAAATCCAGCCGCGCGACGACCCCGCAGAGGGTGGGCGTACGGGCGGTGGTTCGTCGCCAAAGGCTTTGCCGTTAATAGGAATAAAATAGCATGGGTGAATTATACTCTTTGAGTCCACGAGTCCTCCGGGCACAATTAATCGGACATGGTTGTCTCGCGGCTTAAAGCCCCCGGTCCTTCGGTCCCCTGCACCCTTTCGCTTCTTCCTCGCCCGCCGTTCTCAGACTTCTTTTCAGTATTGTTCGACATAACAGAGAAAAACCAACCGGGCAGCACGCCGGGGCCGTTGGAGGAGGAGGAGGAGGAGCAGCAGTACGAAGGGTCGAAGTCCGCGAAAACGAGTCGTAAGCGAGTCGAGTCATGAAGTCAACGACTCTATTATTTATCTGCTTTACGAGACCACTCTTTTCCGGCCTCTTTGGATTTTCCCTCTCGTCCGTTCCCTGTATCTTTCTTCCCTCCTCCCCCGCTTCGTTCTCGTGTCTCTTGTTTTCGTTCCGTCTTCCTTGCCACTTCGCATCCGTTAAAAAAGCGGTTACGAGAAACAATACTCGCCGCGGTGGAGCGAGCCTACTAATTAAATAGAACGACGCTTGGGAAGCCGCGATCGACCACGACGCATAAATGCGCGCTCGTCGTCTACCTTCGCGTTCTCTCTCTCTCGATTTTACCATCGAAGTATACTAATCTGGAACAGTTTCGGACACGAAGTAGAGCAGCATACTCGTCGAGTGAAAATCGGTTTATGACGTTTCTACCGCTGCTCGGTTTTGAACGGTATTACGATCACGATTTAAACTTTAAATAGACCCGTAATGCGCAAGTCTCAGATGTTCCGCGATGTCAGTCAGAAATATCCTCATCAATATTTGTACATAATTTATAATTTTTCATTATATTACCGATTACTAAAACTTATTAGACAGTGTTTAAAATTTAATGTCTTAATTTATGGAAGGCGAATCTGATCGAATTTGTACGGTGCTCGAAATGCGCTTCCAGAACTTCAAATAACCGTCATTAATAAATTACAGTTAAATGTTCGCGTTCGTAGTACGTATTTTTGTAAATGCTACGCCGTAAAGTTTTATATTGTGGATACTATATCAGTTTTATTTCTTGATTGAACGTGCAATGAGCTTTTATTCGATATCGAATCGTCAGCTATCGTATGATGATATTAATTTATTAGAAAATGTACGTAGAAAGAAATAAATGCTACAGCGAATCGGGAACGCTAGCCTCGAGTTTAGTTCCGCGATACGTTTTAGAGGCGAACGCTTGTTCGAGGACAGATAAAAGTGTCTATTACACGGCGCGGCAGCGACGCCGTATGGAAAATATTGTTTCTCCATGCCGGCGGACGTTTTGAGATTAAAGTAAAGTTCTACCCTCAGAAATTAGATCGTATCGCGGCGATTGTTTCCCGCACAGTGGATGTTGCGCGCACAACTCAGACATTATCTCTGGCACTGAACTATGTATGTACGCCGCGGTGTGCACGCGTTCGTACGGCTCTCTACCGTTACAGAATATTTCTTGCATTATACATGCAAACAACTGGCTCCGCATCCATTTTTGCTTCTACTTCGACCGAAACGACACTGTTTTGAATTTTAGTTCGTACTTTGCAGGCGAATTAATCTCGGCTCTTGCGCGCCGCGCTGAAACGAAACAACATAAACTTGGGAAATTTGTTACGTGAAATTAAACAGTTTCAAGTAGACGGGCATTATTTGTGCGTGCATGAGGATTAAGAACAGATCTACATGGGTCTTCGATTTTTTGATAAACGGACCGATACAGAAAGTAGGTCGACATGCCTAGGGAAACGGTTGGAAATCAATATTTTCAATAAGGCGATGGCAAATGTTTCGATCATTTGTTACGTATCGATGAACCCTACGAAATGAAATTGAAATTGAAACAAATATTTTCGAAGATACGATTCTCAGTGGTTTCTGAAATATCGGCAAAAATACCGGCGCGACGGTTCAGTCGAAGTTGAACGCGTTGCAAAATAAACTGGAAATACTTTAAACTATCGTTGAATCTGACGATAAAGGATTCTATCTCGACTGGATGTTCCGCGATCGGATCGAGTCATAAAGCAGCCTTCGCATCATCGTTCTTAACAGACTATAAAGCATTATTATGTCAGGGAGGCTGATCTCGATGGGGTGGCGCGGACCGGTGTCGGTGTAAATTCCTCTCGTTCGAGTGGCCCGGCCGTGGAAAATGATCAGCAGAGTGGAGGACGCCGTGGAAGACGACGGGACACATAAGGGGCGCGGAGGTTAATGGGCGTACATAACGAGGGCCTTACATTATGCAAATAGCCGTGGATGGCCACCAGCCGTCGACTTATATCTTATCACTTTGACTGGCCGGTCATTCATATGAATATCGCACCCTCGGGAGTGTGTGTTCAGCTCATGCTGGGGTGGCTTTAACTGCCGATAGGAAGGGGAGTCGCTCGTTTTTTTTTTCCCTCCTTTTTCTATTTTTCTGCTCCTTCCTCTACCCGGCCTTCGTGCGTGCCATTCTCCTCGGCACTATCGTCGACTGCGCGAGGATAAACTCCTTCGTCCCGACGAAATTGTTACCCGTTCCGATGAAAGAGATTCGGAACATTTCTTCACGCAATTAATCGTCCCCTGTTCTCTCGTTATCACGTGTTTCTTTGAAGAAGTACACATCAACGAATGAAATCGTTTTACCACTTATTATTATTTACGTTCGGCGACAGTGTCTGAAGCGTTACGATCGAAGGAAAATTGTACCGTAATTTGATAGTAATAAAGGTTTCAAAGAAAAAGTTGCGTGCCTATCAAACGGTCGATCAGTGTCCATCGATCAAGTGTAATTTTTCGCGCGTGTCTCGGATTTGATAAGTGCAAACACGTGCCTACGGGCTCGCTTAATTGCCGAGAAGAATCGCTTTGATTGACGAAAAGTGTACCGTGCGACTATCAACGGCACTGATTATACGAAATTTAATTACGACACAGTGTTTACTATTCTGTTGAACGATGATCTCTGATAATATCGATGCTCTTTATCAAAGATCGACGCTTTATTCCTCTATGGGGCAACGACGATTCTCGAGGATTACGATTAGCCGCGATATCATTTTCGGTCTGGGAATTGGTCTTATCGAGCACTCGAATTTTTAGATACACGCGGGAACGACTCGCGGAGGGGAACAGGGTGAAATTATCCTTGGAACACCGACATTAAGCCCCCAGTTCGGCGAAATGCTTACCGCTGATCCCTCGTTACTGCTCACGAACTATAATTTCGAGTTCCCGATCATGTTTAAGAAAAAAGAGGCAAAATGCGTTATCATCGTCGTATATTTCTTACCTCTTTCGTATCGTCTCAGTCCACTCTCGAACGGTTTGGCTCTGAATATTGCGAAATACGGTTTTTAATATTGGCAACTACCTAAGTGATCGCGGATTTTAAATAAGAAGTCCATCGACAAACTTCGCAATTATTTAGTTGCCAACCCAATATTTGACGACGATTACATTACGCAGTAGTATCACGTTGTTATAACTAGTAATATCGTTATACGTTAATTAAAATTTGACGCCGTTCTCCGATTACGAAATAACATCCAACAGTATAATAAAATAATAACATCACCGTTGAGCAGAGCGGAATACGAAGATAAGACTACGCATGAATACGTTGAATATTTAAGTCGTATCGCTTCGCTCTTTAATTGAAATTTCAGATTTGCATGCTAAACAGTAGCCGAAGATAATACGTGGAACTTCGCGGATAACGTTTTTCTGCCCCTCTTCGGGGCTGTTGCCTGATCAGGTAGAAAGTTTGACGAGTCTGAGCAACGCGGATGTGCACATAGTCGGGGACTCCGCAGGGTGGCTCGTTCGCGGAGGCAGAAAACCACCTGTTAAAACTCGTTAGTTCGTACTTAGCGCACCTACTATGTACTATGTATCGCATCATTTCATAAATGATGCTCGAAGTTAGTGTGCAAGTTAATATTTGAGATCACTTTAGGCACTGATTGAACGCGCGCGAAACGAAAATATTTCATTCACAGTTCCTCCTAAAAGCCGTGTCGTTTTTTGAGTATAAACACGATCACGTAAAATCGATTTTATTAGTCCTTTTTGAACCGCATAAACCGAGGCTCGTTCAGCATAGATTTTAGCTCGATAAAAACAGACTGGGGCAAGTGTCACGTATCAGATGTACTCGTTTTCATTGGCATTCGTATAGAAAATCAATTTCCTGAATGTCGATGAATTTTCCGATTCCGATGTCCGTGAGTATTGATAGAGTTCCGTTCTTCGCGTAATTTGAAATCGTACAACAGGCCGACGGGACAGACGAATTTTGATATTAGCGATCGATCATGGATTCGAGTCCGCCTCTTTTTTAAACTCCACAGAGCTTTCGGTATCGGAAACGATTAATACGAGATGGGAATAAAATTCGCCGGGGATTGAATGTATATCTTGTATAAATTTTTCATTTATAAAAGTCAAGTGTATATTTAATTTTACTTTCAGACCCTCCTGTTGCTCGTTCGAAAAATATTTAATAGAGAACGGAAGAGCATGAACTGAAAAGTTTTCTTTTCGAATTTTACTTATTTAAACGATTGACGCGCGATCTCCGAAACAATTTCGCCTTCTATTGACACGGGAACTGGTGAAAGAGGCGATGTGCCAGCAGTCGCCCTTAGTCGGGCGACGGTTTCTCAACTTCCGTTGCTTTGATTATATTCCGTGCGATGCTGTCCTCGAAAACTTCCTCGGTTAATGTTGTCTCAATATTTAGATCTCTCGCGGAAGTTGATTGTTCAAAAGAGATTCTTTAATTGGTCTCGGAGAGCAGCGCCGTTCCACGAAATCCGATGCTCTTTCTTTCGTTCCGTCTCTAAATTATAATTCCCGTTCGCTCTTCGAGGCGAACGAAGGAAGAGAGGGAAGGCAAAGAGAAAGCTGACTTAAATCAGAAACGAAACCGTATAGTCATGCTCTGGTAATTATTAACGCGACAAGGAGCTTGCGACGATTAATAAGGGACAAGTAGAAATTACAATGATAAGGGCTCGGGCTATAGGAAGCAGGGGAGAGAACAGGAGACTGGTTGAACGGCCTGAGCCACCCGCGCACACGTTCTAATGTATTGCAATATGATATTATGCGGCACTCACAATATGACAGGGTATTATCCTCACGCAGCGCGGATTTCCATATTGCGGGTAACGTGGCATTACGCGAAATCAACTGCATAACTACGAGTTTACCATTAAACATCGTTAGCCGCCGCGGCGACGGCGGCGTGGCGTGGCGCGGCGTGAGACTCTAAATGCACGTTGTGTCTCAATATCAGAAGGACTTTTCCCTCGGCCCAACCCCCGATTACCGACTTGTTAATCCGCGCCCGCTATATTCAGAGCTGAAACGGCTGTGGTCTGAAGTATTTATGGCAGCTTTCAGACTCACCCGCTCAGAGACTCGTTCACATCGCGTTAAGTTACATAATACATGCTTGTATCAATCATTTATGCCGCTACGTTATCCGGTGTCATATCGTAAATCATTGTCAAGTCACAGATATCGGAATAGTACTTTTTCGAATGCACTTATAAGAACGAGTGTTGCAAGCCGTCTAAATATTATTCTAATTCTTCTGATCGTTAAGTATGTCCAAAGCAATATAATAGTAATAAGAACTGGTGTATTTGCACGGCCACGTGCGCTCTCGTTACTAGCATTATTGTCTGCTATTTATTAAATTATATTATATTTAATTTCATCAAGAAGTTCGTATTAATCAGAGCGTCGAGACGGACTCAGTAGAAATATCAATGGCACAGGTTTTAACTTGGAAAGATAATGAAATCTTCTTCAGCGCAATTTTTCCTCCCACCGAATGCTTATCAGATGAATACCGAGCATTCGTAATTAACCTCCCCGTAAGAAGGGACCAGTTTCAGTTAGGTATCTAAGGGAATGCAGGAAGTATTTTAGTTCGTAAGCTCATTACACCGGCTTTGTAATTATGCTCCTGCACAGTGATTATAATCTTTTTATTTTATTATCCCTTTATCTAAATATATGCACGCAACACCCTCGCACGCAATTAAAAATTGTATAACGCCACGATCTTATACATTATTTCTCACTCGTTATGAGGCTTCTTTTCCTATTGAAAGGAGGGAGGGTTGGGGGTACGGCAATGATTGTGAAGAAATATGCAGGGACGATAATATCATTGAGAATGTACACAGTTCGGTTAGAAGGGAGTAAGGCGCGGGAGTGGTCACGTAAATTAACATAGCGTTAAGTACTGAGAGCAAGTAAAGAAAAAAGAGAAGATGTTAATGCTCGGTGAAATGCAAACGCAAGTTATCGTACTGATCGTCCGAGGAAAGGAACATTGTTCGGGTATCGTATGGCTCGTAAAAACGTGAGTTGTATCGAAACTCGGAAGTATAGCTGCTTTTAAAATGGACGCCCGCGCCCCGCGTAAAACTTCCCGTTGAATGATAGGTGGGAGTGGCCGGAAGTCGATGCCATACCGCGGCTAACGTGAATTACGAATTCCTTTGTTCCCGCTTGGAGAAGAAGGTCCGCCCGCCCTTGCTGGTATCAAAGGGACGTTAAAAAGACCGTCGAAATAAAAAAAGTCTCTATCGACTGATATATTTTAAAGCGGTCGCGTTTCCGGAATGACGATGTCAGCATAAAAATGTTTCAGACAAAACTTGTGTCTTATCACGGTACCTACCACTTTCGTCTCAAATAAATTTTGGCAGTGCCAACGCTTTACTACTAGTGATTCGAGTTCATTAAATCTTCAGTGAAATTGTACAGATATTTGTATTCTGTAACAATTTGTTTAAAAATGAAATAAAGATCTTGTTGAACATGTTCTCCTGATACGACGTCCAATTTTGAAGATTTTTTTCTTTCGAAAATCGTACTTTGCATTAGGAGAACATGATAGTATAGGAGGTGGCACTAACTCCTGCTGTGACATCATGATTCCAAGAATTTCTTAAATTTATATTCTATCTTATTTTTACTTATACAATTTTTTAAAAGTGAAGATGACGTGGGACAGGGATTGGATGTAGATAGAGTTAAAGGTAAATAAATAATGACACGTTTGAATTCTTTTTCAACTATTTCTTTATTAATTAAACTTTAAGAGATAATATACAATAATTTACAAAAACAATTGTTTAAATAATGTAACAATTATTGATAGTTAATTTTATCACTCACAAGAATCGAAGAGGCCCTCTTCATTTCTAGAACCCCTGACTGATAGGTATCTGGAACAAACAGAAAATGATGTTAAAATCATGTAAGACAACAATAAGGGAAAAGAAAGTGTTCTTACAACTGTAAATATAGAATAGACATTGCTATGAAGCTCAGGAGAGTCTTAGTAGTTAGATGGACCTTTCTTGAACGTCTCTCAAGGTTTGTTCAATCCCGAGCAATAAAAACGAAGTTGATACGAATTCTATTTGCTAAACCCGCGAAGACATCTTAATGAAACAGGAAGGAATGTATTCTTTAACTAGAATTACAAATGAAGTGAACGAGAAAGAAGGTGGATATTGACGTGGACGGAATTTTGAGACGAGACCTGTGATTAGTGGTAAAGTCGAAGTTCGAAGACAGTGTCTCTCGCGCAACAATGATTTATGGAATCTTTCCGCCAGAAGATCGTTAATCTTCCAACCACGCTTTGTAATCAGCACTTTACATATAAGAATGTATACGACGAAGTTGAGACATTATCGATCTATGTTTTGAAAACATGTAAAGTGCTTCAAATTCATTCTAGCAAATTTTCAATCGATAAGATCGCGGATCGTTCGACAGCAAGTTGTAATTTGCAGAAGGCTTCATAGGCGTGCAATTCGTTTTATTAAATTTCCATGTTAGCGTTCGTCTATTTCATTTCTCGCGCGACCAAAGAACGTTCAATGATAGATCCGGTGTCACGTCGAGCTCCGTTTTGTTTCACTTCAATCAATAGCTACCGCGGCCTAACACAGGGATAATTAACGCCATTCATCTGAACTTCGACTTCTATATTCCATCCGCCATCGAGAAGTGCTCGTTACTTAATTAACAACCGCAATCAGCGACATTTCGATTTTATTAGCCCTGATGGGGAAAAGAGCCGGCGAGGAACGACGACGAGCAGAGCAAAAGGTAAGAGCGATCGTCGGCTGCTTTCTCTTTGTCTTCTTCCGCAGCCGGAAACTCCATCTATTAAATTAAAGTTTAACGTGCGCGCGCGAACTCCACTGGATGAATAGCGACTGTTCGGATCATTCCTACAATTTTCCTGCCGCGTTCATTTCGATTGCATATTGCAAATTCTTTTCGAAAAAAGAATCATCTAGAAATAGTACAATTAGTGAACACAAAGAAAACCGTGATTCATACCGTATCAGGAGTGAATGTAGAAAATTTTTCATTAACCGAGAAAGATATGAATAGAAATATTATTAAAAAAAAAAATGACTGTCATTCCGTCCAGAGGAAAATGCAAAATTGAGAATTACTGTCTGCTTTATTTTTGTTCAATCCATTTCAATTCGAATAAAACGTGCACACAATTATTGTTAATCATAC
>NW_017176693.1:571700-575460 GCF_001652005.2 Ceratina calcarata | reverse complement strand
ATAGTAATAGGAATCTATAATAACAAATTCAACATGCTAGCATCGTTTAAGTATGTAGCCTATTCATTCTTAAAAACTTCTCATATTTGACAAAGGACGGACCGCTCATTGTCTCCCATTTCTATACGTCGGAAAATTTGTATTTGCCATAATTTTCTGACGAAACCGATCTGAGCGGTGGCTCACCCCGTACTTGGGAAAATACAGAAGAAAATGAAGCGTTGAATTTTTCACGTGGACAGGAAATTGCTAGTGCCTTTCAAGCGTGCTGTAATAAATCCGCTGCCTCCGCTTTGTTACATATAACGTGTTATTAACAACGATTGCGTGTAACGGGGTTGCGTATTCATCTGCAAAACGGAATAAAGTACTCCGGCTGATTAATCGTGATCGCATCTTTCATGTAATTGCAGAAATTTGTTTCATACTCCGTCTAATCGTTTTATCGTAAATTTTATTTCTCGCGTAAATTCCGCGAATTAATCGTGTGGCATTTTAAAATTGGAGACTGTGTACACTTTTGGTGGCAATCGAATCGTACTAACGCTCACATTTACGTTTCCCCACTCAATTCTTTAATCTTGTCACTGAGAATAGACACATTTTGATACGAAGTAACAATTTGATCTCTTTCAGTGAGTGAATTAATATTAATCAATATAAAAATAATTAATAAAAGACATAGCAATTTTTACATTTTTATGAGTGAAAATTGAATAATAAACTGATAACGATAATAATAATAATAATTTTCAAAATAATTATGCTTTTAACCTACGTTCCACGGGGTCAAAGTGACTCATCTCGGTACATGGAGATACACTGCATAAAATTTTACACCAGAAAGACAAAAAAAAAGAAAAAGGAAACTGTTCTACAGAATTAGTTAGTTGCATATTTTAGAAAACAAAATGTACTGAAAATGAATAATGATTATAAAAAATGTCAAACAAGTTATTTTTACCCCTCTTGGTAGATCTGGTGTTAAATAATTTGACATTAACTGGTGCTAAGTTTCTGAACGCGACGTGGATACGTACGCAGTATGATAGTTATAAAAGCCAGCCTCTTAAGAAGAAGCGAGTATTATAAATTCGCGGTTTCCCGAGAAAGTTGTTTGTGTACATTGTACATTATACGTCGGGCGAGAACGAGCGTAAAGAATGTTCTCACGCCGTAAAAAGCATTTTCCTGCGTTTTTTCTGCGTTGAAGGTAATGATATCATTAGTAACTGCGATGGCACGGTATAATTGGTAACAGGATAGCTTACCGGCGCTGCGTGGAACTTCGAGACACTTTCTGTATAAAATATAAAGGAACCTCGGTAATTATTTTCCACCTGCTATCGTTCCTTACGAACTTAACTTCTTTCTTGCGGTTTAACTATGCCCCGCCACCCTCTTTGCGAAATCAACAAAGGATAATTATATAATGGCGAGACCCGGATAAAACTTGACGCTTTCAAATTTGTTCGAGGCTCACCCACGATCGCTCATTCAATTTGACACAATTAAATCAAGCTACGAATCTACGCGTACAAACGGCTCGACGCTCAGCCAGACAAAATGAAAGCTTTTCGCTTGTACACACATACGTGCCACTGTCGGTATTACATACGTATATAAAAAAGGATTACGAGATTTATGTTCTGTCATTTTTAAGTAGCCCATTTGAAGGATTCTTTTCGTGGTGAGCGATAATAATTTCTGTTGTTTGTACGTGACGATATACTAAGCATACGTGGAAACGGCACGGTTGATCATCATTTATCCAATTTAATAGAGTAGGAGACGACGAGAGAGGCTATTGAGGGATAATGATCGATTTTCTCGAGGCAAGGCGACCGCAATTGGGTTATCCGTGTATAGGAGTATTTACTGACCCGAACTGTTGCGCCACTCCATCACTTAGGGCATTTTCTCTATGAAGTTCCCTTGGGCTGCCCGAGATTATGTCCCGGCGAAAAAGGAAACTCCGCGCGACTTGTTACTCGCGTTTCGAACCATGTCCCAAATGTTTAGAATCCGACCAGATCGATCTCTCTCGATTTTCCGACAGGAAAAAGAAATCGAGCCGCGGTGATAATTTAACAAGTCTAACTCAATCCAAACTGTCTCGCCTATTCGTAAATACGTTCTATTCAAATAAAATGAAGCTTACAGTTCAAGATTGTACGCACCCTTGTGTCATTTTACATGAACAATTGTTTCGACTCGTGGTACTTGAAAGAAACGTGAAAATGGAAACACCCCAGTGAGCAACGTAAAGACAAGACCTTGCGAGAAATAAATATCTCAAATCATCTGATGAAGTTTTCAAGACGCTATATTTAAAATGAATGCTACAGCTAGAAGAAATAGAATTTCGGTTTATGAATGAAAACGTAGTGTCTTACGTGTTAAGTTCATTCATATTTAACGTGTCGTATAATTATAGTTATCTTCTCGATTACGATGATTTTTTAATAACATTAATTGCTAATACCGTCTCCTTGTCTTTTTAATCAAGACACATGACTGGCTACATGATTCTAACGGTAATGGGATGCTGTACATTTGACAACGTACGTTAAATTGTTGTTTCAAATGTCAATCTCGGTGAACACTTCACAGGGCGCAACCTGCGTGAAACACGAGCGAAATCAGAGATTCGAGTAATTAGCAATGTCACTGTCGGCATTGTTCCGTTGTTAATGAAAGATTATACGCGTAATACAAGTACAACGATCGAACAACAATACCCGATTTTCCATACAAATGATTGTTTCGAAATGAACAAACAAATAAAAGCGGTAAAAGTTTGGTGCGTGTACATGTACACAATTGTCACAAAAGAGAACAGTTTATTATTATACGATTTCCGTTCCACTCGATATTTCACGTTCATTTTTTTTTTTTTTTATTCT
Organism: Ceratina calcarata; assembly: GCF_001652005.2. Lineage (NCBI taxonomy): Eukaryota > Metazoa > Arthropoda > Insecta > Hymenoptera > Apidae > Ceratina > Ceratina calcarata. The sequence goes on along the minus strand of NW_017176693.1, from coordinate 572,554 downwards.
CGCCTAAGCAAAGTCTAATACCGGGTGAGTGCTTTATTTGCTCACGACCGCCCGTCACACCGCCGCTCTGGCGCGGTGTTTGACAATAGGCTCGATGATTGAATGAAAATTTAACAATTTACGACTGAAAGCCGATTCGAAATCGCCGTCCACGCTTCTCTGCGCTTGATACAATATTAAAGAACAATGCCGGATATCGGTACACAATACGAAATCAAAGAGTGGAATTAGTAGTTGTATTGTCAGCGACGAGGGTTAATTAACCTTTAGCAACGCCGCGCCGGAGAGAACACGATTTATGCGGCAGGAACGAAATCACGACGAGCAAGTGTGTACGGATAACAGATTGCTAATTAATTACAAATTTAAATACATGTACATCAAAGGATCAATTATTTTTTTAATTAAATATTTATTAAATCCTTCTTGGACTGCGTACAATGTTTAAAAGACGAAAAAATATGAAATTTTCTCATTTCATATAATATTTTACTTTATTTTATAAATTTAATTTTCATGCAAACACTCGGCTTTTGCGTTACAAGAGGCAGCTACATTTTTCAGCATTTACACGTATTTTCATGTAGGACGGCGTCCTTTTCTATACTCTGTAATTAACCGTATGCCTCTAGATAGAATCTTTTAAACTGTTTATTAAATTCTACACGAACCATATTTTAAACATTCTATTAGAATTAATTTTTGTCCACGTTGCGTGTGTTCTTAATGCCCAGCGAGCCAGCAGCGGGTCACTGTGAATCAATCCTAAGCTGACCGACGACTATTAAGGATGTATTGGCTATACAGTCAATCCCAAAAGTTTATGCACTTTAGAAACGCGTTTTTTAAAAAGA